>NC_057713.1:124900080-124946169 GCF_004010195.1 Chiloscyllium plagiosum
TCTGTACCTGTCCTACAATTTTGGTTCCCATCCACCTGCTGTATTAGTTTAAATCCACCTTAATAGCTTTAGCGAATTTCCCCCCCAGGATATTGGTACCCCTCTGGTTTAGATAAAGACCATCCTGCTTATAGAGGTCCCACCTACCCCAGAAAGAGCTCTAATTATCCAAAAACCCGAATTCCTCCCTCCTGCACCATCCCTGTAGCCACATGTTCACAAACCTTGCAAAAACATGTTCAACTCATTTCTCTCCCTATTCTTCACCTCATTAGCATGTGGCATGGGCAGCAAACCAGAGAAAACAACTCTGTTTGTCCTACCTCCAAGCTTCCATCCTAGCTCCCTGAATTTCTGCCTCAAGTCCCCATCTCTCTTCCGACCTATTTCGTTGATGACAATGTGGACCACGACTTGGGGCTGCTCTCCCTCCCCCCGAAGGATCCCAAAAACACGATCAGAGACATCACGGACCCTGGCACCCGGGAGGCAACACACCAACTGTGAGTCTCTTTCGTTCCCACAGAACCTCCTATCTGTCCCCCGAACTATCGAGTCCCCAATGACTACTGCTGTGCTCCTCTTCCGCCTTCCCTTCTGAGCAGCAGTGCCCCACTGCTTTCCCCTGGTAAGTCATCCCCCCAAACAATAAGGGGGTAGATTAATTGCTGTTAATTTTCCAAAGTTCACTTAGTGTTTTCAAGGTTCCATCAGACTGAAAAGTAGCAAACACAACCCTTCTATTCAAGAAGGTAGGGAGGCAGAAAATAAGAAACTCTAACCTAGTAGTTTGATGGTTGTCATTGGAACGCTGGTCAACTGGACACTTTGAAAAACTCAAGGTTATTGGGAAGAGTAAAGCATGTTTTTGTCAAATGAGTCTGGCTCAACCAATTTATTGGAGTACTTTGAAGGCTTAACTTACAGTGTGGATAAAGTGGAGCTTGTAAACCTACTGTCCTTGGATTTCCAGGAGTCTTTTCTCAAGGTGCAACATTAAAGGTTATCATTGTAAATAGGAGTTCATGGTGTTGGAGCTAACATATTAACATAAATAATAGATTTACCAGGACATCAAAAGTCTCCTCACTGGTGAGTTCTAAACCTGATTCCACAGTCACGTGACTGAAGCTGCTGGTTTGTTTGGATCGCCTTTAACTCTACAGTTTTGACCTGTGGTCATGAGCCTGCTTGTAACACATAGTACTGAGAAGTTCCAAGCTGAGCTAAATATCTGTCTCCTTTTGCAATATCTCTCAAAGGTCTGACTCCTGGAAACAAATTGCTGCATTTTGTCTCACAGTCAGTATATCAGTATAACTTGAACAGACATGCTCATGATATCATGTATGACAACATGTGATCTGAGGTTATAAAGGTCTCCATGTCATGGATCACTTGAAGCTCTATGGGCCAATGGGCTGAGAAGTGGCAGACGGAGTTTAATGCGAGGTGCTGCATTTTAGGAAAGCAAATCTTAGCAGGACTTATACACTTAATGGTAAGGTCCTAGGGAGTGTTGCTGAACAAAGAGACCTTGGAGTGCAGGTTCATAGCTCCTTGAAAGTGGAGTCGCAGGTAGATAGGATAGTGAAGAAGGCGTTTGGTATGCTTTCCTTTATTGGTCAGAGTATTGAGTACAGCAGTTGGGAGCTCATGTTGCGGCTGTATAGGACATTGGTTAGGCCACTGTTGGAATATTGCTTGCAATTCTGGTCTCCTTCCTATCGGAAAGAAGTTGTGAAACTTGAAATGGCTCAGAAAAGATTTACAAGGATGTTGCCAGGATTGGAGGATTTGAGCTGTAGGGAGAGGCTGAACAGGCTGGGACTGTTTTCCCTGGAGCATGGGAGGCTGAGGGGTGACCTTATAGAGGTTTACAAAATTATGAGGGGCATGGATAGGATAAATAGACAAAGTCTTTTCCCTGGAGTCGGGGAGTCCAGAACTAGAGAGCATAGGTTTAGAGTGAGAGGGGAAAGATATAAAAGAGACCTAAGGGGCAACTTTTTCATGCAGAGGGTGGTACGTGTATGGAATGAGCTGCCAGAGGATGTGGTGGAGGCTGGTACAATTGCAACATTTAAGAGGCATTTGGATGGGTATATGAATAGAAAGGGTTTGGAGAGATATGGCCCGGGTGCTGGCAGGTGGGACGAGATTGGGTTGGGATATTTGGTCGGCATGGACAGGTTGGACCGAAGGGTCTGTTTCCATGCTGTACATCTTTATGACTCCATGACTCTACTGAAACATGCTGTTGTATTGTAACCTAATAGCTCACTATTTGCTGATATCTTTATATGCCCAAGGAATATAATGATTGTATGTGTCTGTTAGATTCTTGAATATGCCAATATCCATGTCTGGGTTCTAATGTTATGTGAGATAATCCTGGAATTCTTGCTCTACCGGCACTGTGAGTCAACTCACAGCAGGTGGACTCCAGCGCTTCAAGAAGGCAGCTCAACACAACCTTCTCAAGGGCAACTAGGGACGGGCAATAAAGCTCGCCAAGCAATGACACCCACTCCACACAAATGAATGTAAAAAAAATCATAAAGAGTGCCGCCTCAAGTGAACCACCCTGTGGAAGGCGGATTCCAACCAGTAATCAATGTTTTGTTTGTGAATTGAACCAGGTTCCCAGCTTATACCTACTACACCTTTACTAATAATTCAACTTGTGTCATAAATTCAGCAATGTCTCCACAGTATTGCTGGGCGTTTGGCCTCATAATCCCATGAAATTACCACTACATAATCATCTCCCCCTATAATCAGAAAAACAGACAAGTGATTGGTTAGATGACATTTGAGATTCGGTGTATAGTTTGGGTAGGACATTGGTGCTGTGAAAGATTACTATGGATTCAGGAATGAGGGTATGCAGCTACTTTGGGAGAGCTACATTCATTGGAACAAAAAACATTATGGTGGATATAAAAGAAATGGTCATATTAAGAAAATGTTTGAGAGAAGAACTGTGAAAAATTATTTCATTTTTGTGGAACCAGTGACAAGCGCATCAATTTAAGATTAGTACCAGATTAACAAAGAGAGTGATTGTGAAGAAAAAAATCATGATCAGGCTTTTGTAAAATAGCATATGTTGTCACTGATATCAATTGCTCTCGATTTAACCTCAGCAGTTAAAGGAGTTTGCTAGACATTTCAAGAAGAAAATGTTAGAAGTATGGGAATAAAGCAGAATATGGAATGAGTATTTATCACTAAACTGGAATTGAAAAATACACAGGTGTGAAGAGGTGAAATAGATGCCTTACTAAAATCTCTATTATCCTTTAATCCTAAATATTATTCCATTGTCACTACATAGAATAAATGCTTAAAATTTTAAATGTAAAACACCATCTGTAATATTACCTATTTTAAAAAAATCAATTGAATCATCATTAATAAAAGTTAGAATTGTGTTTTAATTAGCTGATTGTCCATGAATATTTAAAAAGTGAGATGAAAGAATCTCAGTGAAGATAAAATTTATACTTGATGATAAATTGGCTGAAACATGATGTATTAATAACTGAAAGTAACAGTAAGAGTGTACAGTCCAAATGCATATAATCTTCACTAAAACTGAAGTAGAGGGGGAGTTCTTTTGATGTTCATAGAATCATAGAATTCCTACAGTATGAAAGCAGGCCATTCACCCCATCAAATCCATACTGACCTACAAAGAACATCCCGGGCAGACTCACCCCCAACCTCTACCCTATATTTCCCCTGGCTAACCCACCTAGCCTGCACATCCCTGGACTATACAGGAAATTTAGCAAGACCAATCCACCTAATCTATACAACTTTTGACTGTGGGAGAAAACCGGAGTACCCGGTGGAAACCCACGCACACATGGGGAGAATGTGCAATATCCCACTCCTAAGCGTAGAATCAAAGTCAGGTCCTTGACACTATGAGGTAGCAGTGTGAACCACCGAGCCACCATGCCATCCTTAAAGACTGAATTTCAGAAGACAACAGAATGTATGATGCAATAAGGATCCTCCATAAGATAGCTGTACTGTCATTATTGTGTTAAACTTGCAATCTTAGAAATGCCATCACTCACAATCAAAGAAGAGTAGATACAAAAGCCAACTTGAACCTTGTATGCAATGTTTTTAAGTATGGAATATTTGAACTCAAGTGCAACTAAGCTGGAATCTGTTCAATATTTATTTCTAAAGTATGAAAACTTATTGCTCTGTAATGCATTAAAATGTAGATCATCCACTATATTTATGCCAGGGTACAATTGCACTTCCAGCAGAATGTATTTCAGAAGACAACCTGCTGTAATAAGATGAGATCTATAACACTGGGTTTTGTTGAATGTAACAATGTATACAGGATGGTAAGAAAGGACATCTCAGTCACAGCCCTACAGACCCAGGCTCTAGATCTATGCGATCAGAGGAAGCTAAGACATAGCTCCTTTTGCGCATGCTCATTAGTTATCCTTGGAGTAAAGACATAATTTCCTTTACTCTTTATTTACCAGCTTCACTGTCATCTTGCATTGTTCACTAAAGATGAAGAAATACATTTCTGTTATGCAGAACTGATCGAAATATGTTATCATTAATTACATAGACAAAGGTATCGCTTAAAAATAGCATTCTAGCCACTGTGATGCCTGTAGAACTTTGAAGAAAAAGGCTGACTTGGTTTGCTGCAGCTGTTCTCCATAAAAGCATAGCTGAACTCCCAGGCAGAAAGCAAAGAGCCTGCTAAATTCATCTAAGTGTCAGCAACCTGAACAAATCAGCTAAGATCAGGGTCACACCATCCTTTCTGATCTGCTTCCCATATCCTTATGTCTGATGGAACTCCAACCATGCACACACACTAATGGCATGCACCAATGAGAAAACCATCAGATCAGACCTTACTGTTTTATCGTTTTCTCTTTAAGAAGCAAACAAAGATCAGCATAAATTAGACATAGATTGTGGCTAGTATGAGCAGTAGATTAGATTAGATTAAATTACTTACATTGTGGAAACAGGCCTTTCGGCCCAACAAGTGGATGAGCAGAGGGATCTTGGTGTCCATGTACACTGATCTTTGAAAGTTGCCACCCAGGTAAATAGTGCGGTGAAGAAGGCATATGGCGTACTAGCTTTTATTGGTAGAGGAATTGAGTTCCGGAGTACTGAGGTCATGTTGCAGTTGTATAAGACTCTGGTGCGGCCGCATCTGGAGTATTGTGTGCAGTTTTGGTCCCCATACTATAGGAAGGATGTGGAGGCACTGGAACGGGTACAGAGGAGGTTTACCAGGATTAAATTAAGGGGGGGGGGGGTAGGTATAGGACAGATGGTACGGGTATGTTCTTTACTCAGCGAGTCGTGAGTTCATGGAATGCTCTGCCAGTAGCAGTGGTGGACTCTCCCTCATTATGGGCATTTAAGCGGGCATTGGATAGGCATATGGAGGATAGTGGGCTAGTGTAGGTTAGGTGGGCTTGGATCGGCGCAACATCGAGGGCTGAAGGGCCTGTACTGCGCTGTATTCTTCTAAAAAAAAGTCCACACTGACCCTCCGAAGAGCAACCCACCCAGACCCATTCCCCTACACCTAACACTACAGGCAATTTAGCATGGCCAGTTTACCTGACCTGCACATCTTTTGGACTGTGGGAGGAAACCGAAGCACCCGGAGGAAACCCACTCAGACACAGGGAGAATGTGCAAACTCCACACAGGTAGGAATTGAACCCAGGCCTCTGGCACTGTGGCAGCAGTGCTAACCACAGTGCCACCGTGCCGCCCATGTGCCACTGTGCTCCCCAGTAAGTTGCATATTAAATTGAAACTTAACAAAAGTAGGGCTCACTGATTTGGCTGTCCATTCAGTATTTATGAATACCATTCAGCTTGAATTTCAACCACTAAGTCCTGCAAAGCCGTGAACTATTTTCAGTGAAATCGCATATCATTTTCTTGGAGGACTTAGTCTGATTCCCATTTATATAGACTGAGTTCCACGTGCACAAACTTCAACAACATAGCACATGTCCACAGAATCCCTTCAACTCAACAGAACAGATAGAGCAAGTCTGCACTTACCCATTGTCAGTTCCTGAGCTCAGCTTCTGTCTTCTTCAACCTGTAAGGTTGGGTTCTTAGCTCAAATGGTCTGTGTTCTTTTATCTAATTTGAGCCAGTATGGGCTACTCCAGAAAATCTAAAATTTTAGAACATAGCACAGTAAAGCTTGGAAATTGGCCCTTCGACCCAAGATGTTGTGCCAAACATAACATCAAATGAAACTAATCCTTTCTTCCTATTTGGTCCATCTTCCTCCATTTCTTGTATATTCATGTGCTTATCTAAAGGTCCCTTAAAAGCCCTGATCTTGTCTGCCTCCACCACCATCCCTGGCAGTGTGTTCCTATCACTGTGTAAAAACTTGTCCCTCATGTTTCCTTCGAACATTGCCCCTCTCACCTTAATTGTGTTCCCCCTACTATTAGATGTTTAAACTCTGGGAAAAAGATTCAACCCTATCTATGCATCTCATAATTTTATATATTTCTATCAAGTCACCCTCAGCCTTCGTCACTCCAGAGAAACAGCCTGAGTTTTTATAGCTTCTCCTTGTAGCTCATACCGTCTAATCCAGGCAGCATTCTGGTAAACCTCTTCTGCATTCTCACTAAATCCTCCACCTCCTTCCTGTAATGTGGCGACTAGACTGAATGCAATACTCCAAGTGTGGCCTAACCAATGTCTTATAAAACTGCAATATGACATCCTGACTCTTGTGCTCAATTCCCCAAAAAATAAAGGTAGGCATGCCATGCACCTTCTTTACCACCCTATCTATTTGCGTGGCTACTTTCAGGGAGCGATGAAATTGAACCCTATGATCCCTGGGATCCATGCTGTTCAGAGTCCAGCCATTAACTGTATAATTTTCCTTAACATTTAATCTCCCAAAGTATAGCAGCTTACACTTACCTGGACTAAACTCCATCCGACATTTCTCTACCTATATCTGCACCCGAGTCAAATCTCACTGTATCCTTTGACAACCTTGTATACTGTCCACAACTCCATTTATATTATCTGTAAACTTACCATCCGACCCATCTTTGTATTATCTGCAAACTTACTAACCACCACTTTCATCTAAGTCATTTATAAGTACCACAAACAGCAGAGGTCCTGGTACAGATTTCTGTGGAACACCACTAGTCACAGACCTCCAGCCTGAAAAACACCCTTCCACCACTACCCTCTGCCTTCTATGGGCAAGCCAATTCTGAATCCATGCAGCCAAGTCACAATGGATCCCATGCCACTTAATCTTCTGGATGAGCCTACCATGAGGGACCTTATCAAAAGCCTTACAAAAGTAGTAAGGCCATTTGCTTCTGTTATCTTTTTAGTTTCAGTATTTTTCTAGAAACCAGAAGAGAAACTGAACCTTCAGATTTCTCGATGTAAGAGAAGTAGGGAGGGTGCACATTTTACTTTGAGAAGTTGCAAGTCTCCCCAAGGTGTATGAGGTAATGGCAAGGGGTTTCATGGGCACCCCATCAAATTCCAAAAGGTGCCATAACTACAATGGCTACCACCTGGTGAATGTTTGTTAATGTGTGACCAAACTTATTTCAGCATACGTGAATGCCCAGTATCCTATCAGCAGTCTTGATGCATCCACTCTGAACAAATCCACAGTGTCTTTAATCTTTCAGTCACCGTGTCAAATTGAGAGGTGCCTGCAGGCTGACAAAGGTCTTCTATTTTACTTTTGGATCATGATTCCACCTCACATCTTAACCGGTGTGAGTTCATGGTGCAGGAGTAACCTTAAGCAGACAATTGGGATGTTGAAGCAATGTTTTGATTGCCTCGATCATTGAAGAGGGTCTGTCGATACTCGCTAAGACCAGAGTCACAATTCACAATGGCCTGGCACAATCTCGACAATCTGGCTACCTGAGACTTGGCAAGTGCATTCAGAGAAGGTGGAAAAGCAGGAGGAGGAACAGAGTAAGCAGCTGTCATATTCAACTTCTGGCCAGTCTGTCTGTGAGCATCTTATTTGATTTTGATCACTAATTTGCGTGGAATGTCCCAGATCCTCCCAGACTCAGATCTTATCATAAGACCATAAGATATAGAAATTGAATTAGGCCATTCAGCCCATTGAGTCTGCTCCACCATTTGGTGTTGGCTGATACTGCTCAACCTCATTCCCAAGCACTCTCCCAATGATCCTTGATTCTCTTACCTATCAAGCACAAGAATCTGTCTTAAAGACAATCAGTGACTTGGTCTCCATAGCCTTCTGCAGCAGTGAGTTCCACAGATTCACCATCTTCTGACTAAAGAAATTCCTCCTCATCTCAGTTCGGAAGGTTCAGCCCTTCACTCGTAGGCAGTGCCTTCAGGTCCTAGTCTTTCCAACTAGTGGAAGCATCTTCTCCATGTCCACTCTATCCAGGCATCTCAGTATTCTGTAAGTTTCAGTAATAACCCCCTTCATCCACCTAAACTCCATCATATAGAGACCCAGAGTCCTCAGCTATCCCTCATATGTTTCTGTCGCAAACATCTCACCTAGCTTTGACCATAATGCTGAAACAAACATCACCAACCAAACAACTAACAACTCATTGAAATTATTCCGATATTCCATTACCAAATTTCAACTCGTCACTCTTGTGCATTCCTTTAGCGCCTGCTTCCAAGAACCTCTACCTGTCCTAATGATACTATGCATTGCTTTTCCTGTAGTTGCAAAATAGCTGGTAGAAGACTTGAATGATAAAGTTACAGGTGTACTTACAATATGCCTTTGAGCAGTGCTGGGCTAAGAGACCTGACTGTGCACCGGGGCCAGTGTTACTGAATTAAATTGTGCATTTTCACGACTTACGGCTACTGTATTGCAGCAGAGAGAGTCAAGGAGGAAGTAAAGGGATCCACATTTTAACAGCATCTCCAGTTCTGATTGTTAATACGTCTGAGCCTACATGATAAAAAGTTATAATTTCATGTTTTCAGTCTGAATCTTCGCTGTATCATCAGAACTTTACTGGCATCTAACTTCTTTTGCATTACAACTGGGTTCAAAACTGCTCTTATGGTGTTGGTCACTGCTTCCACATTGGAAAGTATATGCATCAAGATTTGTGCCAAGCATTGAACCAAGTTGAAGACCGAAGAGCACTTGACTTTGTTCTTTGACAATGATAGCAAACTTTCTAAAATGCCCTTCACTGCACCGAGCCTATTGTGCATGCCTGTCAACCTTTCTCAGTCTGATGTCACATCGAAGTCCTGCCCTGAAGGCCATCATAGGGAGGAAATGGTGATGGTGGAATTCCCATTGGTTTACCTTTCTAGGTGTCGGAGACAGTCAAAGATGCCTTGGAAAGTTATTGAGTACAATTTCGTAGATAACAGCAAAGGTATGTCAGTGATGCAGGAAATGAATGTACAAGGTGGCGGATGGGGTATCAAAAGCTTTGTCCTGGTTAGTGCCAAGCTTCTGGAGTATTGGTCGAACTGTACTCCTTGCGGCAAATAGAGACGATTCTGTCTTGTTGGAGACGGTCATCACCTAGCCTGCACTTGGCACAAGGCAACTTATTACTGAACCATTCAAGTCTGAAATGATTTTCCAGTCTTGTTACACTCGTGCATGAGTCACTTGAGTATCTGAGGAATTGCAAATGAAACAGAACCCTGAATTCATGTGTGAACAGCCCAATTTCGATGTTATGATGGAAGCAAAGTCATTGATGTAGCAGATGATGATGGCTGAGCTTAGGACACTTCCAAGAGGTACTCCTGAAGCAAGCTCTGAAAGCTGAGATTTATTAGACTCCAACAAACACAATAGTCTTCCTTTCTGCTAGCTAGAATTCCAGCTATTAGAGTGTTTCTCCTGATTCTCATTGCCTTCCATTTCCCTCATTCTCCTCGACACCACACTCACCCAAATGATATTTTGATGTCAAGGGCAGATATTCAGACCTCACCTCCATTTGAACAAAAGGCAAATAAGCCAAATGCTGTGGGCACAATACAGTAGAGACAATGTGCAGCAAAATTGAACTGGAATGCATTATCCCATTCTAAGGTTCCCAGTGACAAACAGGCCAAAGTAACCTCCTTCTTGCTTTACATTTTGATGATGTACACTGATATTTTCATGTATATGACATCTGGGATGAAAACGGGAGCAGTCTGTGTTCAGAAAGCCTTTGACCTGACCTGATCAGAACAGTCACAGGGCAGTTTAACAAGTATTCATGCTTCTGGAACCAAAGTTTCCTCTGAAATATGACCATCTTCCAGGAAAATTGACATTCTTATTCAGGAGACAGTTTGCTAATCGAGCCCTTTTCCAAATTGTACAAAGTACTGGCTTATGGCATATAATGAAAATGAGTTCAGATGGCAAGAGAATGAAGCATTGACACATACAGCTCCTCAAGCTAATTGATTAATTTATATTCTTTTACAATGCATTTTGTCTCTGGAAACAGTATTCTGAACCTCTACATTTGCAAGAGACATGGAAAATACTGTTATTTAATAGGTATCTAACTACATGTATTCTTTTTAATATAGATTGCATTACCGTAGTGAATTCAATAAAAATTGGTACCTTTTATGTGTAGAAAAAATGGCTAATTATCTGTGCTCATTGCCAAATAATTGCCCTTGAAGAACACTGTCCATTAGCAGATTGTCATTCGACATTCTTCAAAAATGATGTACTGCTCCTGAGGCCATTTCTTATTGAAATTCGCGTTCTGAAATGTAGGCACATTCTAAAGGCAATCTGAATATTACCAATTCCATTCAGAAATGACCATGACCAGTACCACTTCCAACTTATTTTCTGAGTCAGCTATGATAGCAGGTTTTATGTAGAGCATTTACGTCTGATTCAAAGGCATATTTACAGAAAACCGTCAGTGACAGTGGGCTGTGGTACACACAAAGAATGAGAAAATCATGCTGGATTAGGACTCACTCAGCTCATTTCATAAAACAGTAAATCTAATCAGGTATTTAACATTGCATTCTGCACTTCTAATTGATTACGATTTGTAAATAAAATGATTGATGGTGAAATTTTCACACTGCAACTATATTTGCAGCAGGGTTGTGGAAATCTGAAACAAAATCAGAAATTGCTGCAGAAATTCAACAGGTCTGGCAGCATCTGTGGAAAGAAAGCAGAGTTAATGCTTCAAATCCACTAATCCTTCTTCAGAAGTGATATTAACTAGGAAAATCTGTTTTTTATGCTGAAGTCAGCAGGTGGGGAATTGGAGTGAACAGCTAGTTGACGACAGAGCCCAGAAAGAGAGAGAAAGATGTTTGAACAGACAAAGAAGTGGCTGATAGTAAGCCAGGGAAGGAGAAAATCTGATAATCATAGAATCCCTACAGTGTTGGAGCAGATCATTCAGCCCTTTGAGTTCGTACCAACCCCTCTGAAGAGCATCGCACCCAGAACCATTCTCCCCAGCCCCCACTACCCTATATCCCTGCATTTCCCATGGCTAATCCACTTATCTTGCACATCCCTGGGCACTATGGGCAATTTAGCATGACCAATCCACCTAGCCTGCATACCTTTGGACTGTTGAAGGAAACCAGAGCACCTGACAGAAACCCACACAGACATGGGGAGAATGTGTAAACTCCACACAAGCAGTCACCTGAGGCTTGAATCAAATCCAGGCCCCTGGTGTTTAGATTAGATTAGATTAGATTAGATTAGATTAGATTACTTACAGTGTGGAAACAGGCCCTTCGGCCCAACAAGTCCACACCGCCCCGCCGAAGTGCAACCCACCCATACCCCTACATTTGCCCCTTACCTAACACTACGGGCAATTTAGCATGGCCAATTCACCTGACCTGCACATCCTTGGACTGTGGGAGGCAGCAGCACTAACCACTGAGCCACCATACCAGAGGGGTTAATGAATAGGTGAAAATGGATTGACTGTGCTGCAGGCAGTTTATGTCATGAGAGGGTCTGATGTATGGGGATGGGCGAAGGATATGGAAGGATATGGCCAGACTCTAAAATGATCAAACTCGATACTGAGTCCCGAAGACTGCAGGATCCCTAAGCGGAAGATGAGTTGCTGTTCCTCTGGCTGCCAAATGTATGAAATGACATGGGGCCCCATAGCTGACAGCCTGTGCAGTTTCAAGTGGTGATATGCCATGTGTGAATGGTAGTGTCGCCCATTGGCAGATGATGGTGTCACTGTAGCTGATTCAGCACACTTCTTCCAATCTTGGACTGTGCAGATTCAGCTGATACTTTTTAATTCTAAATGCAAATACACCCTATTGCAGATATTTTTATGTCAATCTGTTCAAATATGTTAGCAGGTGGGGCTTGAACCCAGGCCTTCTAGTTCATAGGTCAACATTATCACTGTACCACAAGAGTCAACTTGTACTGATTACACATAGCTGAAAATATGTTCAACTCATCACTGCCCATGAGTACTATTCAAAGAGCAGACCATCCAAATTGGATACATGACTTCATGACTTTGTGGGCAGCACAGTCGCACAGTGGTTAGCACTGCTGCCTCACAGCGCCAGAGACCCGGGTACAATTCCAACCTCAGGTGACTCTGTGTGTGGAGTTTGCACATTCTCCCCATGTCTGCGTGGGTTTCCTCCGGGTGCTCCGGTTTCCTCCCACAGTCCAAAAAATGTGCAGGTTAGGTGAATTGGCCATGTTAAATTGCCTGAATTGTTAAGTGCAGGGGTAAATGTAGGGGAATGGGTCTGGGCGGGTGTGCTTTGGCGGGTTGGTGTGGACTTGTTGGGCCGAAGGGCCTGTTGCCACACTGTAAGTAATCTAATCTAATGACAGATGGTGGAATTCAAGTTTGATTAATAAAACTACAAGGCTGTTCTGCTATGATGTCTGCTTCTTGAACACGAATTGGATATAACACGATTGAAGAATTGAGACCATTATTTTAGAATGTGAACTTTCCTTACCTGTATTGGCTATAACGTGATTCTGGTCTCATTGGATTGAATGGCACTGCTATTATGCGATTTTCTTATAATATGGGATCACGCAGAAACGGAGCTATCACATCACATCAGAACAGATTGTAATCTCAATGATGGTTACTATGAAGCTATTATCAATTGTCACAAAACCCCATTTGGTTCCTCAAGCCTTTCAGAGCAAGTACTCTGCCATTCAGTCCTGGTCTACATCTGACTTTGTGGTTGACTCTTAACTGCCCGCTGAAATGGTCTGGAAAACCTTTCACTTTAAGGATAGTTAGAAAGAGGCAACAAACGCTCTCTTCCTCAGCCCCACTGCCTTCCCATGAAAATGGAGCAGAAGCTGCAGTGAGGGTAAGTGTAAAGGAGAAAAGAGCTCACCACACATGGCCGAACACACCAGAGCTTTCTCAAAAGCATATCTCATTTATTGATCTCAGCCAGAGCTCAGTTTCACAAGCCATTGGTCACGGTACTGTATCACCTCCTGCAATAACATTGGCTGGTATCCCATACCAAGCCACCCTTTTTGTCCTCATGCACAGTACACTGGCTGTGGCCAGCCAGCTTGGAGTCAGTTGCCTGAACCGAGGAGATTCTAAATCTCCCGGTTATATTCCTTTCTTCTTGTTTCCCCCCACTCTTTCCCCATCCTGGCCCCCACACTTTGGCCATACAGCAGCAGTGCACATCTTCCTCAGCACCAATGTTGGTGCATGTGTGCATGTGCAAGGTACAGTGAAAAATACCAAGTGACAATAACTAAATTAACATTCC
Source organism: Chiloscyllium plagiosum (assembly GCF_004010195.1). Taxonomy (NCBI): domain Eukaryota; kingdom Metazoa; phylum Chordata; class Chondrichthyes; order Orectolobiformes; family Hemiscylliidae; genus Chiloscyllium; species Chiloscyllium plagiosum. The sequence goes on from NC_057713.1 coordinate 124,913,911, forward strand.
ACCACCAGAAAAAGACACTCATGTGACCAATGAATCCTTGACAAACAAAGCCCAGAGTGAACAATGCTTATGTGAAAAAGGTAAAGGGGAGGACAGGGAGGAAATCAAAATAGAATTTAGACTTTATTCAAACAGCGCTGGGGAAAAATATGCACTACCGCTGTAAAAGAAAAAAAGGAAAGAAAAAAATTGACAGGCTTTTGCCTGTTGTCAACTTTGCCCTTAAGGGCTGAAACAGACTCTTTTATGGACTTGTGGTACCTTTTAAAAGGACAATGACCTGTGTGAACTCTCAACATGTTTTATGTAGTGTTGTTGTTTTGTGAGACTTTGGGCACCGTATAGTTGTGTCCTTACTTCTCTTGTGTATTTAGTATAATTATGAATAAAGTAAAATGTAACCAGGAGTTCTGTTTCTGGGCCTGGCCAATCTGGCAATTAACAGGTCGAGACAGTGGGCCATGGAGGGGGTTGTTATGGCCGACTGCCTGCCCCTCTTCCACGGTTATGTTTGGGTCCGTGTGTCCTTCTAGATGGAGCACATGGTGTCTACCAATACACCTGGCCTCTTTAGGGAGAGGTGGGCACTGCAGGGAATGGAGTGCTTTATTTCCCCCTCCAATTCAGTTTTGCTTTCGTCCCTATCTTCCCCTTCACCTTTTTCATGTAAGCATTGCTCACTCTGGGCTTTGTTTGTCACGGATTCATTGGTCACATGAGTGTCTTTTATGGTGGTGGAATATCAAAAAAGTTATTGTCACTTGGTGTTTTTCACTGTACTTGCACATGCACACACACACCAACATGGGTGCTGGGGTATATGAGCACAACTGCTGTATGGCAGTAGTGTGGGGGCTGGGGTGGGGAATGAGTGGGGGGCAACAAGACGAAAAACATAACCAGGAGAATTAGAATCTCCTCAGTTCAGGGAACTGACTCCAAGCTGGCTGGTCACAGCCAGTGTACTGTTCACAAGGAAATAAAGGGTGACTTGGTGATGGGATACCAGCCAATGTTATTTCAGGAGGTGATACAGTACAGTGGCTAATGTCTTGTGAAACTAAGCCCTGGGTGAGATGTGCACCTCTTCCTGAAGAACCCCTGGTTATATATTTTTTTCTTTTCTTTCGATGAGGAGGAATTTCGTCAGTCAACATATGGTGACTGAAATAACTGCACATAGACTGGTATCCCGTCACCAAGTCACCCTTTATTTCTTTGTGCACAGTGTAATGGCTGTGGTTCAGAGAATGTGGTGCTGGAAAAGCACAGCAGGTCAAGCAGCATCCTAGGAGCAGGAATCCTGATGAAGGGCTTATAACCGAAATGTCAACTCTCAACTCCTGGTTAAGTTGGTCAGCCAATATTGGCCCAGATTAACAACCCCAATCTTGGATCTCTTAGTAAACAGGATCCAGCTGCTTCCAAGCACTACATGCCCTTAAAAAGAGACTTGACCCTCAAATCAGGGTAAGGATTATACACATCCCTCAAACAGCTGATCATTGCTGTTTGTGGGACTTCACAACTGATTGAAAATTAGTCGGTGCCTTTGTGTACATACAGCTGTGAATATGGTCTGAAAGTAATTTGTAGGCTTTGAATCAACTTGGGCTCTAATGAACATGTGAAAGGTGTAATATTGTTGATTCTTTAACATGGAAAACATTTCAAGATGCTTCATGAGGAAATTTTAAAAACTAAACCAATGAAAGAAATACTAAAAGGTGTGACCAAATATCTTGTCAAAGTGTTTAGGTTTAAGGAGAAGCTTATCAACTTAGGAGATAACTCTCCATTCTCAGACGAAGGGGGAATTTATGACAGACAAAAGTCAGAGAAAGTTCTTTTGCAGAGGGTTGGAAACTGGAAACTGGACAACAAAGGCAAGATCATGGAGAGATTCAAATGCAAGAGGAGAACTTTTTTAACATGTGGTTTTGGTGCACTGGGGCCAATAAATGTTTTGGGGTTAGGAGTTATGAATAAAAATATCTTTATACGTGATAGGCAATTAACAATAGTTATTTTGTGCGTTCTTCTCTTGCCATCCTTTTAGTTGTTGTTGTTGCTAACATATGTTCATTTGTGGATTATGAGAATAGGGAAAATGGACAATTCTTGGGAAGCAAAGGAGTAGTATGTAATTTTTTTTGGAACACATAAATCACAATGTCAAAAGAATTGGAGATTGTCCGCATTTAAAAAATTCCAAGTTGCTTTAAGAGAAAGGCTTTGAAAAGAGAGATGAGGGAATGTTCATGTGCTATAATTACCAGATGAACTTACTGAGACTTTTAAGGGTCTTTGTGCTGAAGCAAGAGGCTCTGGGCTTTTGGTTTTAGTTTTGTCAGAGACGTGAGAGGTGATTGCTTGTGGAGAAGCTTACAAAGAAGCAGTGTGATCTCTCTCTCTCTCTCTCTTTCAGTGACTAAGTGATAACACTGAAAGAAAACCAGCTGAGAGGGTATCTACGTGAAGTATTTTCTAGATAACTGAACAAATTTCAGAAATCAGAATCTCTGACCTCCTCATAGACTCTGAATGTTGAACTGTTCACTCAATTGAAGAACTTGTGTCTGACTGCGGCACGGTGGCTCAGTGGTAAGCACTGCTGCCTAAAAGTGCCAGGGACCTGGGTTTGACTCCAGCCTTGGGCAACTGCCTTTGTGGAGTTTGCACATTCTCCCCATGTCTGTTTGGGTTTCCTCCAGGTGCTCTGGTTTCCTCCCACAGTTCAAAGATGTGCAGATTAGGTGAATTGCCCATAGTGTTCAGAGATGTGTAGGTTAGATGCATTAGTTAGGGGTAAACGCTGGGGAATGGGTTTGAGTGAGATAATCTTTGGAGGGTCAATGCAGACTTGTTGGAATGACGGGCCTGTTTCCACATTGTAGGGATTCTATGACTGATCTTCCACCCAAACTGAGCATCTTTCAGTGCTCTGTGACTAATAGCAAAGAGGTCCCATCAACAGTACGTCAGAGGAACTGTGAGAATTCAGCTCATTAGATTTCTCCACTTAAACAGAGGCATATGTGTTCCAAACCCATAATACCCTATACAGTTATTTCAACTTATTCTCTTCATATTGTTAATGTGTTTGGGATTGCATAGGTGAGAAGCTACATAGAAGCTTAATTAATAGTCAGTTTTGCTACTTATTATAAGAATACACACTGACTTTAATAAATAAACTATTTCTGTGGTTATTGAAAAAATCTGGTGAAATTCTCTTTTGTTCTAGATAGCTATAATGAAGAGAAACTGACTCTTGGTGATATGTTAGACATTTTCAGTTTTGGTATGGCTCATGGGGTAGTGAGACTTGATCGCCAATGCATTCCTCCCCCCAGGGTTGGAACCTTGTTCACTCACTTGAATCTAAATCTTACATTGCTACATCTTCTCCATTCGAGGCACAGATGTCACTCAAACTCCAACTTCAAAATAAATCGACAAGATGCTCTCCTTTCACTTAAAAACTGACCTAATCCTGAAAGATTATGTTACCTTGTGCTGTTCTTTCAGCACTCCAATTTTGTACTGTTTATGACAGAATTTTGGAATGTAATGAACGAGGTAATCAACCATAGAATCACAAATCACATTTGTGCATTCCATGATATCCATTAGACAATCCATCTGTACCCTAATAATGGCGAGCAAAATCAGTTAGAGTGCAAATTAGCCTGTCAAGTTGCTGTTTGAGGTAACCCCCATTTATTGCCTATCATACAGAGCCTTTGATTAGGCTGAGATGTGTGCGATTGGCCGTGGATAAAAGAAAGCATATTGGAGGGCTTTTGTGGCACAATGTTGGTGTCCTTCCCTCTGAGCCAGTGTGTCATGTTTCACATCATACCTGCCCCAAACATGTGTCATGTTATATCTGAACAGGTTGATTGAAAAATATCTACAAACCCATTGTGTCAATTTTATTGATTATGTTTTTCATTATTCCTTGCCATTTTCTGAGTGCTCACAACAAAGGCTGAATAAGAGCATTCTTCACAGATGCAATGTGCAATTTAAAAGCTTTAATGTCAGCTGGGAATATTTCTGTTTTAACATGGCATTCGTCAAAGCTGTTTGCAATTAAGCCAATTGTTTACATTTGGTTGTTTATGTATTCAGAACAAACTAAAATAAAAGCTAATTCATAAGCCTGAAGACAACAAGCATTCCTAGATATGAGTATTCTACAAAAAAACCTTGTAAAACAAGCCCTATTCTCAAATTCAGCTGGTGTTACTGAGCAGATAATTTTTCTATCTGTGGGTTTTAAGGTAATGGGGATAACCTGGTACAGTCATTTCAAATGGGGAAAAATACAAATTGAGACATAATGTGTTGCTTTCATTTTATATTTTGAAAGAATTACAATAGTTTGGTTGCATTGTAGGTTCTGTTTGTCTCCTCTCTGTTGCTACCGTCCTTACTTCATTTTATATTGCCCCTTATTATTTGACGATAAGGCTAGGAACTTCAGAAGTGCTGACAGAAGCATTCGTGCTGTTGAAAGAAATGCATTCCAAGATCCATAGTAAGCTTGATAGTACATGGTATGAAAGCAAAAGAGAGGAAGAAAGCAATTTTGGAAAACATATCACCAACAGCTGGAGAGGAAAGAGTAGCTGACAGAGGAAAGCAATAAACCAGACAAAAACATCAAATATCCAACATGGCTAGGCAATCATCAATTAAATAGAAGAGCCATTGTGCAGTCTCTTCCCTGAAATCATTTGTACTTGCAGAATGGTTGAAAAAAAGCTGCAGAAATAAAATGTAATTTGAAGACAATGCTTGATTTAGTGAACTCACTGCTATTGTGATATTGCAAAAACATCCAAAATGAATACTTTCCCTTTTAATTTCCGATTCTAAAAATCAGACCTTTTTTTTTGCCAGTACAATGCTTGAAATATACATCAATAGAAATCAAACGTTCCCCCAACAATTTTGATAAGTGGGCTGGTATGCTAATTGTAATGGTTTAAACGTGAAGCTCATCTGCAAATGTGATGCAGAAAAAAACAGAAATGACCTCTTGAGGTAAGATGTCACTGGAAAATTTTCTGCTTTGATATTTGTGATCAAAGGACTGTGGCAAGAGAAAATGATAGAAACTCCATTGTATTTATATGTGGAGAAAGGAAACCTAAAGGTCACAGAATGATAATTTTTTCAAGTTATGGTAGTTTATAGTGAGCTTTGAAAATATCACTGTACTTTCAGCAATGTGGTGCTTTTTTTTAAACAGAAATATAATGTTTCTGATTTAAAATAAGCTTAATATATGAAACACTACGTTTAGAATGAGCTTTACTTTGAAAGGAAGGAAAATAATAAAGCAAGACAATTCATTTAGATCTAAGATGATAATAAGAACTAACATTTTTGTCAGAAGAAAAATCTGATTTAATATAAGTATGGTGCTTTGGTTAGGTTCACAGGCATGTTATCAGACATTCTTAGTTGTCATATTAATTGCAATGTATTCAGACAATGATCTCATATTGTTAATTAACAAACATAAATCATTATATGTTATTGGATTAGTAATCTGAAGCCTGATTTAATAATCCAAGATATTGGAGCTCAAAGTTTACATGCCAGGTTGTTAATTTTCATTCCATTTCAAAAGAAAATTTTGGACTAAAAAAAAAGTTAATGTCAATAAACATTGCCCTGCAGTTGTTAGAATGCGTAAAAGATTCCTCATCTTTACTCTGATTGATTTAAACGTGACCCCAGTCCAAAACCAATCTGATTGACTTTTCATGAACAAGTGAAGTGGCTTATGAAACCCAACAGCTGTATCAAAAACCTTCCAGTAGGTCAAAAAGTCCCATCTCTATAATAAAACAAAGAACAAGCGTTGCTGAAGATCTGAAACAAAAACAGAAATTGCTGGAGAAACTCAACAGTCCAGCAGCATCTGGAGTGAGAAAGCAGAGCTGACGTTTCAAATCCATCCTATTTTTCAAACAAAGAATTTTAATATTTCGGTTTGAAGAACGGTCATCGGACTTGAATCGCTAAGTCCCACCCCTGCTTGATCAGAGCAAATGGGAAGAGGAAATAAATGTCCGTATTGTGCGTGATGTTCATATCCTGAGAATGAGGAAACAGAATGGTGTGAGATATCAGTATAATTAGACTTAAATGATTACGTTCTATCAATTAAACAAAAGAAACAAGTGTAGCATCACCCCCTTTACATTTGAATTTTACTGTTAGTTGTCAAGCATTTCTTTTGATAAAAGGAAGGTTTATTTTAAACTCCCCATTTCCTATTTTTCTTTGCGACCATCAAATTCTTCTTTTAGGATCAGATGAGATTCATGGTCTGGCTCAATGACATCCCTGCCTGATGATTTCAACATTATACTTTGAGCATCACTTTGTGTCCCAGTTATTGTTGTCAAACTACCGCCAAAATGCAGTGTGAAGTTAGTTTCATCATGCCCAATATTTCCATTTTCTGGTGGCCTTATGAGTCTAGGTACTTTGCTGAGGGAGACATTGGAGGACACAGAAAACTCTATGCATATGGCGCATTGAGATTTTACAGAGTAATTTTAACATGGAATGACAACCTAGACTAAAAACCCCAATTTACTTCCATAGCACCCTTCACGCTAAAAGCACTTCTATCCTGGGTTCTTGGTAGAGATGTTCCACTTGGCTTGAGTTGACACATTTCTCAATGTAATGCGTAAAAGGTAGGAAATGAAATCAACAATTAGAATTTAAAAGAACCAATAAATAACTCATCCATGTTGCAGAGATTTTGTTTATGAATTGTTTTTAAACTACCAAAGGTAATTTAACCCAGTCAGATTTGACTTGGGGTTTAGCCAGTTTCGATTTGTTTGGGGTGAAAAATCTGGCTGTCATGCTTATCATCTTAATTTTCAATATTTAGCAGTAAGAATAATCACAGTAGAATAAGTTACAAATCTCAATGCACTTTTAAATATGTAATTCAATGCAGGTATTAATAAAATTATGCACAATGTAAAGGCAGAGCAGCATGTTTGCAAAATATATAATTTCTGAACCAAGAAGTCTGTCAATTTTCATTTAGAGAACTGATACTTCTTTCAGAATCAATGCAACCTTGTCATCTCAATTCACCTTTGTAGTTGAGCAATAAACAGGCTGATTCCTTTGTTCAGGAGAATCAATGTTTCGAGTATAAGCCCTTCATCAGGAATGCAGCTTGTGGGCTGGGAGGCTGAGAGATAAATAGGAGGGAATTGGGCTGGGGGAAAGGTAGCTGGGAATGCAATAAGTAGATGAAGGTGAGGGTCCAGGTGATAGGTCAAAGAGGAGGTGGGGCAGATAGGTGGGAAGGAAGATGGACAGGTAGGACAGGTCATGAGGGCGGTGCCAAGTTACAAGGTTGGATCTGGCATAAGGTGGGAGGAGGGGAAATGAGGAAACTGGTGAAATCCACATTGATGCCGTGTGGTTGAAGGGTTCCAAGGTGGAAGATGAGGCGTTCTTCCTCCAGGCATCGAGTGGTTAGAGTTAGGCAATGGAGGAGGCCCAGGACCTGCATGTCATTGACAGAGAGGGAGGAGGAGTTAAAATGTTCGGCCACAGGACGATGGGGTTGTTTAGTGCGTATGTCCCAGAGATGTTCTCTGAAATATTCCGTAAGTTGGTGTAATGTCTCTCCAATGTAGACGAGACCACATCGGGAGCAATGGACACAGCCAGATGACGTGTGTGGAAGTACAGGTAAATTTCTGTCAGATGTGGAAGGATCCTTTGGGGTCTTCATCTCCCCCCTATCTCCACCCAAGGCCCCAAAGGATCCTTTCACATTCGACAGAGATTTACTTGTACATCTACACATGTCACCTAGTGTGTCCATTGCTCCCGATGTGATCTCCTCTACACTGGGGAGATAGGGCACCAACTTGTGGAACATTTCAGAGAACATCTCTGGGTCACATGCGCCAAACAACCCCCTCCTGGTGGCAAACACTTTAACTCCCCCTCCCAGTCTGCCAAGGCCATGCAAGTCCTGGGCCTTCTCCACCGTCAAATCGTAACCATCTGATGCCTAGAGGAAGGACGCCTCATCTTCCACCTTGGGACACTCCAACCACATGGATCAGTTTCCTCATTTCCCCTGCCCCAACCTTATCCCAGATCCAATCTTCCAAACCGGCACCACCCTCTTGAACTGTCTTACCTGTCCATCTTTCTTCCCAACTGTCTGCTCCACCCTCCTCTCTGACATATAACCTGCACCTCCATCTTCATCTACCTATTGCACAGCTACCCCCTCCAGCCCCACCCCCCTCCCATTTTTCTCTCAGTGCTCCCTGGGCCACAAGCCTCATTCCTGATGAAGAGCTTATGCTTGAAACATCGACTCTCCTGCCTCGCGGATGCTGCTTGACTGGCTGTGCATTACAGCACCACTCTCTTCGGGTCTGATCTCCAACATCTGCCATCCTCACTTTCTCCCTCTTGATTCCTTTGTTCAAACTGTTTCTCCAGGGTTTCCAAAAATCATTTGCTAAAATTCCAATAGAAAAATCAGTGCTCCATCCTATTATTCGGACAAAGAATCTTAATATTCCACGTATCCGAATCTTAGGATTACACAAAGAATGGGTGGCATGGTGGCTCCGTTGTTAACATGGCCACCTCATAATGCCAGCATCATGGGTTTGATTCCAGCCTACACTGTCTGTGTGGAGTTTGTACACCTGCCCCATGCCTACATGAAACGGGTGCTTCAGTTTCCTCCCACAGTCCAAAGATATGTGGGTTAGGTGAATTGGCAATGCTAAATTGCCCATAGGTTCCAGAGATGCGTACGTTAGGTGCATTAGCTGTGGGAAACACAAGGTTGCAGGGATATGAGTGGGATACTATTTGGAGGGTTGGTGTGGACTTACTTGTTGGGCCAAATGGCCTTTTTACACAGTGTGGGATTCTATATAAAAGACACTGATCAAGCAGATGGACTGATTGGCCATGACAATTCTGTGAATTTGAAGACTGTATTGTTGCAATTCCAATTGGAAGAGTACATTAGTTCTCTATTTTTGTGTATATACTGGTCGTAACACAACCTTAAATCCTTGGTCCAATTACCAATACTCCTAATTATACACTTTACAATACTAGGTTTAGAATAAAAAGGATCCACCAATCCAGTTTCTTTAATATAAAATTACTGGTTTATTGTGAAAACAGAACTTATTCAGCAAAGGTGTAAAAGTGATTAATACTGTTTGAAATAGAAAGTGATTAACAATTAACTATCTAAATAGCCCCAACACACATGCAACCAAATTAAAATTTTAAAAATCTTTCTCTGATGAAGTTAATTTTCAAAAAAAGTCACTTTCATCAAACAATGATTGGTTCTTGAAAGACAAATAATTAAGCAATGAAATCTTCAAGATATCTTTTGGTTGGTATTCTGGAACATACGGACAGGCGTCACTAAAAACAGACATTGTCACTGGCCCCTTCAAATGCAGTTCATTGAAGAGGTTACAAGGAATTGTCAAAAAGAACTCCTCCGGCAGATCTTCAGCTACACCACATTTTTCAAATGGCACCCTGGTCTCTTCAAAAGCAATCTTTTTCAGAAAGGCAGAGGATGCGGTTTCTCTCATTTTCAGCAGGCTATACCCCAAACTGAACTCCAAACAATATCCAAAACAATACTTTAAACCACAGGCAGATGATTTCCAGTAAACAAGACCAATAAATTAGCTTATGCCTAAGGGACAACCTATTCATGCAGAGGGTGGTGTGTGTATAGAATGAACTGCCAGAGGAAGTGGTGGATGCTGGTACAAATGCAGCATTTTAAAGGCATCTGGGTAGGTATATGAATAGGAAAGGTTTTGAAAGTTTACAAACCCACTGACTCCCACAGCTACCTGGATTACACCTCTTCCCACCCTACCTCCTGCAAAAATGCCATTCCATATTCCCAATTCCTCCGCCTCCGCTGTATCTGCTCCCAGGAGGACCAGTTCCACCACAGAACACACCAGATGGCGTCTTTCTTTAGAGACTGCAATTTCCCTTCCCACGTGGTTAAAGATGCCCTCCAACGCATCTAGTCCACATCCCACACCTCCGCCCTCAGACCCCACCCCTCCAACCGTAACAAGGACAGAACGCCCCGGTGCTCACCTTCCACCCTACCAACCTTCGCATAAACCAAATCATCCGCCGACATTTCTGCCACCTCCAAACGGATGCCACCACCAGGGATATATTTCCCTCCCCACCCCTTTCCGCCTTCCGCAAAGACCGTTCCCTCCGTGACTACCTGGTCAGGTCCAAGCCCCCCTCCCATTCTGGCACCTTCCCCTGCCACCGCAGGAATTGCAAAACCTGTGCCCACACCTCCTCCCTCACCTCCATCCAAGGCCCTAAATGAGCCTTCTAAATCCATCAAAGTTTTACCTGCACATCTACCAATATCACTTACTGTATCCATTGCTCCCGACGCGGTCTCCTCTACATTGGGAAGACTGGGCGCCTCCGAGCAGAGCGCTTTAGGGAACATCTCCGGGACACCCGCACCAATCAACCACACTGCCCCGTGGCCCAACATTTCAACTCCCCCTCCCATTCTGCCGAGGACATGGAGGTCCTGGGCCTCCTTCACCGCCGCTCCCTCACCACCAGACGCTTGGAGGAAGAACGCCTCATCTTCCGCCTCGGAACACTTCAACCCCAGGGCATCAATGTGGATTCAACAGCTTCCTCATTTCCTCTTCCCCCACCTCACTATAGTTCTAAACTTCCAGCTCAGCACTGTCCCCTTGACTTGTCCTACCTGCCTATCTTCTTTTCTACCTATCCACTCCACCCGCCCCCCCCTAACCTATCACCTTCATCCCCTCCCCCACTCACCTATTGTACCCTATGCTATTTTATCCCCACCCCCACCCTCCTCTCATTTATCTCTCCACTCTTCAGGCTCTCTGCCTGTATTCCTGATAAAGGGCTTTTGCCCGAAACGTCGATTTTACTGCAACTCGGATGCTGCCTGAACTGCTGTGCTCTTCCAGCACCACTAATCCAGATATTGGCAAATGGGAGTAGATTAATTTAGGATATTTGGTTGGCGTGGACGAGTTGGACTGAAGGATCCATTTTGGTGATGTTGGTCTCTATGACTCTAAATGTCCTTCTCGTGATGCTTTCTCAAATAAAATCAGTTCAGGGATCCAAATGCACCATGTTCACAATTCTTTAACATGATTTCTTAAGACAGACTAATGCAAGATCTTCATAATAGTATCACAAATATGGCAAGCGTTTTTGTAACCGGCATCTATGGGACCAGGAGAGTGCTTGATGGTGAAATATTCTGGATAAGTAAGAGATAAACATAACTGCAGTAAACCCCTAACAAGTAAAACTTCAAAACATCACCATCCCTCAAAGAATCAATGTAAAAAGATCAACACACCTCCTAAAATCAATGTACAAACACGCAGTAAGTAATGGAAACGTAATGCAAGTGGTGTACACATCACTATTGTACTTTACTTACAGCATTAAGACTTGGATATCATGGTAGATCGCAGTACTTGACGTTTATATTTTTGCCAGTTTATCAAAAGTGACAGTTGATAGTGTCCCAGCTAAAATAAAGTTTGCTGTAATAGATTAATTGAGTCATTCAGCATGGTCTAACTAAACCACGCTAACCATGTTTCCAAACTAAATAGTCACACCTGATTGCTTTTGGCCCATATCACTCCAAACCTTTCCTATTCATGCACTTATCTAAATGTCTTTTAAATGTTGCAACTGCACCTGCATCTACCACTTTTGTTCGCAGTTCATTCCACACACGCTAACCGCTCTTCATGTAAATAAGTTGCCCCTCATTTCCTGTGTAAATTTTTCTCCTCTCACCTTGAAAATATAGAACATAGAAAATTACAGCACAGAACAGGCCCTTTGGCCCACGATGTTGTGCCGAGGTTTAATCCTAATATAAAATATGGTAACTTAACCTACACACCCCTCAACTCACTGCTATCCATGTGCATGTCCAGCAGTCGCTTAAATGTCCGCAATATCTCTGCTTCCGCCACCACAGCTGGCAACGCATTCCATGCATTCACAACTGTCTGCGTAAAGAACCCACCTCTGACATCTCCTTAAACCTTCCTCCTAATATCTTCAAACTTTGACTCCTTGTACCAGTCAATCCTGCCCTGAGGAAAAGTCTCTGGCTATTGACTCTATCTATTCCACTCATTATTTTGTACACCTCGATCAGGTCTCCTCTCTTCCTCCTTCTCACCAGAGAGAAAAGTCCGAGCTTATTCAACCTGTCTTCATAAGGCAAGCCCTCCAGTCCAGGTAGCATCCTGGTAAACATTCTTTGCACTCTGTACCTGTCCTATAGTAGGGCGACCAAAACTGGACAATATGTCTCCTAGTTTTGAACTTGCCCACCTTCGGGAAAAGATCTTTGTTATTCACCGTATCAATACACCTCACGATTTTATAAACCTCTATAATGTCACCCCTGAACCTCCTGTGCTCCAGTGAAAAAGGTCCCAGTCTATTTTTAATAATTCAAACGCCCCATTCCCAGTGACATTCTAGTGAATCTTTGTCAGGACTGGAACCTAAAGGTACCAGATCATAGATTAATGGATGTTGCCAATTTTCTTGATCTTTCTGAAAACTTGATCCAAAATGTACTTCCAGGTCAGAGATAAAATGTTTGTGTGTATTTATTTGTGTTAAGTATCTCTTATCGTATTTCTGGTTTCTATGTGCAAGAGAAAATGGACCCAGTGCCTTCAAGAAATGTGAATTTTAAGAAATTAATAGTACTTTAAGATTCAATTGTCACTCAATATGTTCCTTCATTCCTCCTCTGAAGTAATGCATTCCAACTCTCATTTTCCTAAGTGTTTGATTGAATGCATGCTCTCAAAGCACAGTGATGTGAATATAAAGTAAAGCTTCAGTCATGACAGATCTATTTAGAAGCTGAAAGAACTTGAATACGCTCAACCATTTGGTGGTGAGAGCAAGGTTCTTTTCTGGAGATATTGGATCTTCCCAATAATGGTAACTACAAAAGAAGCTCTGACAAAAAAGATATTCTCAATAAAGTATTCAATTCAAATCAAACCTGTGCAATGCCAAGGTTAGAAAAATCTAAAACATGATTTCATCCTTTGATTAACCCTCCTCCCACCCAAAACATAATGTAAAGAGGTTCTAACATAGACAGATGAGATATTGGGAGTAATTTTGATTTTAAATAATAATGCAAGATGGACAATATTCAATCATTGTATCCTGACCAATCTTTTATCTATTTAAATTCAACAATTTGTATTTTTACAGGGCCTCTACGTCATAAAACACTTCCCTCCCCAAGGTATTTTATAGTCTGACTCTGGGGCATTTAAATAGATGCCAAAATCAGTGATCAAAAGCTTGATCAAAGAGATCAATTTTACAAATTCTTAAAGTAACAATTTTAAAGTAGAGAAGAAATATTTAGGGAGACAATGCCAAAACCTAATACTTAGACAGCTGAAGGTACAAATACCAACTATTGATGACCCCTTCACCTCCCATGTTAAGCCTCTATCTCCTTATCATTCCAACTCCAGGTCCCACCTCTTGATCTCTGCCTCCTGCCCACCCCTGATTCCTTCTCTTCTGATAGTGCCCAAAAGCTGACAGCTTATTTCTCATTCACTCACCTGAGCCCTGCTTCCTAACCCAAACTTTTCCCTTTCTCTCCACTCGATAATATCTCATCATGTGGATGATTAATGATGACTCCTCACATATTCATGACCCCACATCCCAACCCAACATCTTCCCCCATGATAGTATGGTAACTGAGAGAGGGAGAGAGAAAGAGTGAGCAAGGGAGAGTGAGAAGAGAGGGAGAGAGGGGCAGACAATGAGAGAGAGAGAGAGAAGTGTAAGAGAGTACATATATATAATGAGAGAGAGAGAGAGAGAGAAGTGTAAGAGAGTACATATGAGAGGGAGAGAGTAAGAGAGAGAGATTGAATGAATGAGACAGGGAATGAATGGCACAGGGAGTGAGAGAATAAAAGTGCTGGAAAGTAATGAAGGGAGGAGAGGGAATCTATCCACACACAAAGCCAAATGAGAAGGCATACACCACATTTGAGAAATAATCTGCTTCCAACTGGATGGTGATCTTTCAGTAGTGAGTTGTTCTGGAAATGGTCAGACAGGGAAAGAATTGGAGTGAGGGACCAAATGAGGAAAAATTGTTAAGATATGGTGAGAAATCTTGCCGAGCCTTACGGAAAGAATCCCTCCAAAGAACTCAACTCAACTCATACTTGACCAAAAAATGCAAGATTCAGGCTGGAATCCTCAGTCCAGAGGCTATTACCATCTGCATATTGATTAGGGCCAGGTACAAAGATGGCTGCACGTTATGAACAACAAAGCTGTGTGTAATTATCTGACAAAGCAATGGTTGTGAAGTGTATCGTATTAGAATCAGTGATTTTGATTGTCTTTACAAATAAAGGCATTGATTATAAAAGTCAAGGATTTTTGCTCAAACTTATATAAGACATTTCAACCCCATTGTGACTGTGGTTCTCAATTCTGGTCATTCAATGGATGTGGAGGACAGAGATTGAAGTGGGCATCATGATGGTGAGGTGTTAATGGGGGAAATAAGAGGCCCATAAACAGACAAAGCACCAGAGTCCATGATTTCTTGCCCTGGCCTTTATCCTTTCTATTGCTATTTGTGGCCTATGAAGTCAACAAGTGACTGCAAAGTTTCAAATGCTGCTCTGTTACTATTTACAATTGATGAGCCCAACAGAGTTTTCAGCTACTTTTGATTGTCTTCATGCTCCTGGCTCGGATGCTGGGGAGCCTGTCTCCTTCTTCTTAAGATTACTACATCTGGGAGCATCTAGAAGAAATACTGCCCTGATCAGTCAGAGAGCCAGGCTGACCTCTGAATGCTTAGATGGAGAAGATGCATGACATAGGGCATTTGATTCCTAACCAAAGCTTAAAAATTAACTTCTGGAAAAGATGGTAAATTAAAGAAGACAATGACTAAGCTCACAATTTAACTTAATAAATGTGTTCAACGTGTTATAGAACATAGAACATAGAAGAATACAGCGCAGTACAGGCCCTTCGGACCTCGATGTTACGCCGATCCAAGCCCACCTAACCTACACTAGCCCACTATCCTCCATATGCCTATCCAATGCCCGCTTAAATGCCCATAATGAGGGAGAGTCCACCACTGCTACTGGCAGGGCATTCCATGAACTCACGACTCACTGAGTAAAGAACCTACCCCTAACATCTGTCCTATACCTACCACCCCTTAATTTAAAGCTATGCCCCCTCGTAATAGCTGACTCCATACGTGGAAAAAGATTCTCACTGTCGACCCTATCTAAACCCCTAATCATCTTATACACCTCTAACAAGTCACCCCTAAACCTTCTTTTCTCCAATGAAAACAACCCCAAGTGCCTCAGCCTTTCCTCATACGATCTTCCTACCATACCAGGCAACATCCTGGTAAACATCTTCTGCACCAGTTCCAGTGCCTCCACATCCTTCCTATAAGTGCCTCCATATCCTTCATTGGGGGAGTGGGAGGTGAGTTGAAGTGTTCGGCCATGGAGCAGTGGGGATGGTCGGTGTTAACTTTTCTGCCTAATTTAAAACGAGCAACACAGAAATATTTAGCTGTAATCTGTAAATATTCGAATGGCCAAGTTCTATTTAAAGTAATAATTAACTACTTTATTTCTTAAAGTGTAACAGAGAATAATTAACTCACAACTATGAAAAAATACTTACTTTAACCCATCTTTTACCTTCCCTTCTATGAAATCAGTTACCAAAAACTCCCAATTAAGATTTCCTAAACCACATTTCTTATCACTCAACCAGGCAGCTTTCAATTGATCTATTTGGATCTTCCTGTGACTTCTTATCTTCCTCATAGGAATTTCTGCATCAGAAATTACAGATTTATAAAGTAGTTTTAAGAGAGCTATTTTTCAGGCAGACTGGTGGCATGGCAGTTCTCCTCCCAAATATTAAATTTTCCCAGTTTTATACCCCAGAGCATCAGATTGTGTCATTGACTTTTAAGATTGTCAATATAATCAATTCAAAACTGGACTGGAGTTTCATATTTTTCGAAATATAATTTAAACTGATTGGCCGAATTCAAATTTGTTTTTGTCTCCAGGCAACGAGCTAATCGAGTTGTTTTACCAAATATTACATTCTTACTTTATTGAGAACATTTGGTGCTGCATCTGATAGTTCTGCTGCGTTTAACCCTCTTAAAGTACACCCAACCCTTCATAACAGTTCATCAGGCCCAGGGGACTTATCTATTTTCACCCTTTCCAGAATTTCCAACACCTCTTCTCTACATACCTCAAAGCCATCCATTCTACTTAATTGTGACTCAGTATTCACATCGACCACAATGTCCTGTTCCTGAGTGAATACTGATGAAAAGTATTCATTCAGTGTCTCCCCAATCTCTTCAGCCTCCACATGCAACTTCCCACTCCTATCCTTGACTGGACCTATTCCTACCCTAGTCATTCTTTTATTCCTGACATACCTATAGAAAGCCTTAGGGTTTTCCCTAATCCTACCAACTAAGGACCTTTCATGTCCCCTCCTTATTGTTATTATATGTGTTGTTATTATTTGTAGCTTGATTTTTAAAATACTTCATTATTTGAAGCTTAATTTTTAAAAATATTGCTTTGGATATAATGATTTTCAATTGAGTGCATTTAATAGATCGATATGGTGCGTTTAGTGTGTTGGTGAAGAGCATGCGTTCCAATTTTATATGCGAGTTTCCTTCCCATTTTCAGCCTACAGTCATGGCTAGCAGCAATTCAAAAGAAGAACCAAATGTTGTGAGTCTTTCCCTGTCAGTACATAGCCTCTCCATTGGCAAGTCATCAACTTATCATTCTGAGACATGGAAACTTGTCCCCTTGTGGCCTCAGGCTGCAGAGAAACCTGGAGGTGGTTTGGGCCCCTGTGCAGACAATGTGCAGGGCTGACCAGCATTGTGGACACAGCCTGACAATCATGAGCTGAGCTCCCAGCTATGGAAGAATAGTCCCACTGCCTTTGTGGATACCTCAGGAGAGTTGAAGGCTAAGTGAGTAAATCCTAGCAAAACAAAAAACAAAAGTGGATTCCAAAGATAGAGTGATGTCTAAATGTATAATATTTCCAGAATCTCCTGAAAACGTATTGGTTCCAAACCTAGTGCTTTGAGTTTGTTTGGACTCAGTCAGGGATGTTAAGAGAGGGAGTCTGACCTCTGGGTATTGTAGGGTCTCCATAGACTTTGATCAGACTTCAGCCTTGAAGATGACACTCTAGCTTTACTGCAGTGCATTAACACCACATGAGTGACAACTGTTACAAATGATAACCTCAACTCAATTAGCATAGAAAATAGGCCATTTCCGATAGTAAGAGAGACAATCATGTGACACAGGTCAGCCATCTAACAAGTTAGGAAGCCCCTGACTAGCAAAATGATTATCCTAATCCATCTGCTTTTGTAAATGCTTGGCATAGAATGTCATTGCTCAACCAGTGAACAGAATCCTTCACACTAGACAGACAAAATAAGAGATACCAACCATTCAACGGACGAGCTGAAACATTTGGATCATGTACACAGGATTGACAGGCAACTTCCCAAAAGTCACTAACGTGTGAGATAGCTGTGATCAACATGCAACTTGATAGACTGAACATTGACATAGCTTCCTTACATGACACCAGGTTCATGAAAGACAAACACGGTAGGGAAAAGATTCAGAGGAAATACATGAATCATGAGT
This sequence comes from Chiloscyllium plagiosum, assembly GCF_004010195.1. Taxonomy (NCBI): domain Eukaryota; kingdom Metazoa; phylum Chordata; class Chondrichthyes; order Orectolobiformes; family Hemiscylliidae; genus Chiloscyllium; species Chiloscyllium plagiosum. Next base: position 124,931,829 of record NC_057713.1, read on the forward strand.
CTTAATGTCAGAACTCGTTTGCATCACATGTAGACAGAGTGGTTAAAAATTACACAACACCAGGTTATAATCCAACAAGTTTATTTGAAAGCACTAGCTTTCAACGCGCTGCTCCATCATCAGGCGTTTAGCATTTAGCCTTCATTGCTCAGGCCTTTAGGTATAGGAGTTGGGATGTCATGTTGAGATTGTACAGACACTGATGCGGCCTCTTCCGGAATACTGTTTTCAGTTATGGTCACCCTGTTTACCGAAGGATATTATGAAGCTAGAGAGAGTTCAGAAAAGATTTACCAGGATGTTGCCAGGAGTGGAGGATTTGAGTTATAATTGGAGGCTGAATACACTGGGACTTTTTCACTGCAGTGTAGGAGGTTGAAGGTTGAGCTTGTGGAGGTTTATAAAGTCATGAGGAGCATGGATAAGGTGTATAATAAAGTTCTTTCCCTAGGGTGGAGGATTTCAAGTATGGGGGGATATTTTTAAGGTGAGAGGAGTAACGTTTAAAAAGGACATGAGGGGCAACTTTTTTTTTACACAGACAGTGGTTCATACGTGAAATGAACTTTCAGACCAAGTGGTAGATGCAGGTACAGTTACAGCATTTAAATGACATTTGGAGAAGTGAATGGTTAATAAATGTTTGGAAGGATATGGACCAAGTACAGGCAGGTGGGACTAGTTTGCTTTGGGATTATGCTCAGCATGGATTGGTTGAACTGAAGGGACTGTTTTCGTGTTGTCTGGCTTAATATAAATGGCTCGGAATGTGTCCTCACCATCTGTATCGCAGTACAAACAGAACCTATTAACCTCATGAATGTTAACACTCCAATGCTATGCTGCACTACAGAGACAAAAGTCTAGTTCTAAGAAGCTTGATACTGCTATTCTAGAACCCCTAAGTCAGAATGTGTTTTGCTGACTGTAGGGTTTCAAATCGAGTGTGGTTGCAGATTATGAACTCGGGAGGATAAATGATCATGGCTGGAGAATACATGGATTGTGCTGCTTTGTGTAACTAACACCTTCTTTCAGAATGAACCATTCGACAAGTTGTCCTGGAGACATTTAAGATCAGGGCATTGGCTGGATTTGATTATGGTGAAGGAAGTTAGGTTCTTCTTCAGCAAGAGAATCAAAGGCTATAAGAGGTGGATGAGAATGAGAATTTCAAAATGCAAATGGATCGGTAATGATCTTATTGAATCCCGGCGGCTGCTGGAAGGGTCACATTATCTACTTCTGCATGTATTTTGCCTGTGGACACCCATTGCATCCAAAATGGAAGGCTGCCACCAAAGTAACAGACAGAAATAAGGTAATGTCTTCATTATTCATGTTCCACAGCATGGCGATTTGTACATTAGAAATATATTGGTGGTATTCCAATTGGCCAAATCATTTGTCTTTAACAGAATTAATCTGATTTTAATTCTATTAATTATAATCAGGTGGATTTAAAAAGGGGTCTGTAGTCTGTCCCGGTAGATTACCGCAAAGGTTTTGAGGACAAATATGGTAAGCAACTCAAATCCCAATATTGAACGCAAAGCTCTCCAACATGAGCAATAAAGTTAAAATGGCACACTGTAAGCTACTAATAAAAGTATGAGTGTTGGGACCTTTCTCAGGCAAGCCATTGCTTGGAATTATCATTTCCAATGAAAAGTCATTGAGTAACCTTGAGCTAAGCTGTAGTAAAGCTGTTACTGTGTGCGAAAGAAGAAAAAAAATTCTGGATTACTGTCATTTCTCACCTTGATCAATGCAAAATGATACACCTCTTTAGTTGTTTTTTTTAATTACTTTATTTGCCCCAGTTGAGAGAAAGAATAAAAAAATGGCACCTTTTCACCTAACAAGAACTATCCTCAGTCATTGTCAAGTCAAAGACAAAGGATTTAAGACAGAATGTAGTCAGCAATCATATAAAATCATTTTCTCAATGCAGCACAAGTAATGAAGTCTAATGACAGTTATTACTGTGATGAGTGTGTAGCAAGGGCAAAAGAATCTCCATTAGAGGTGCAAGACTCATTTTTTACAAGCCTTCATAATACTGCAACACATTTTCCCCAAGCAGAATGAGTCCTGAGGTTTCTTTTTTGAAGATAATTGCAGAATATATCAACAATAATACAGAATACATTAAAGAAATCAGAAGAAGTCACAGATCTGTCTCATCGGTCAGTAATGCATCAAATTTTAGTGCAATAGTCTTTCATGAATGACAATTGTTCCCGGACATCAGAAAGGCTGGGCTGATGCATTCAAAGGGCTAGCTCCTATATTGGTTCATTTTCTAAAGTTAAGAGAATTTAGTACAGGAGTATAATTAATAAATAAGAGTTGCTGACATTTTGTGGCATAGCATACAAAAGAGAACTCTGCTGTGCAGTAATTACACTCACACCCATAACCCCTGGGGCACAATTATCTCTATGAATATAAAAGCAGATACTGTTTCCAGCACTGAGGAAGAACAATAACTCTCAAAGAGCAACAGACACACAGCAAGTTATATAGAGCTTTTCCATGTGTGAAATAATATACCTATTCCACAGTGCTCTGTATGATCCTTTGTTTATTGCATATTTACATTGCTTCGTATGCTTCAATGCATTAAAGTAGAAGAGAAAAAAAGATTTGAATGAAATAATTCCTCTGGAAAATTGTATTCGTTGCCAAGGTAACACAGATCAGAGTCTAGAACTAAGAAAGCTTTAAAATGGAAAATACATATACAGTAATAGCAAATGGGTCTTGAAAACCCAAAGCAGAAGGAGAAACAAAGACTGTTTAAACACACAAAGGGCATATGTTGCAGACTTTGTTTTAGAAAACACAAACATACTACAGATGGAATATTTCTGCAGTTCCATTGGCAGTCTAGCAGATACAACATCCAACACTGGAGTGCCTGACTTTCCCTCTCAGGAAATAGTTATTCATTTTAATTTTATATTCTGTTCTTTGGCTTACATTTCACAACTCAAAAATTCAAATAATTCAATGAATCAAATTGGAATCTCTTTCATCAGCAATGTACACACACATGAAGTTTTGTGTGATATTCACAACATAAATCTAACTGGTAAGGTACAAATGTATCAGATCTCATCCCACCAGGTTTGCTTTCCACTGGCGTCAATGGATGTAAAATTGGCACAAGCATAAACTGCATGGCCAATCTGATCCTGGCGAGTCAGTGCTGTGTGGATAAGGTAAAATATGGTTAAAATTACGTTTTATGTTTTGGCCTGACTGGATTCCCCTTTGTGTTGGAGGAGAAAGTGAGGACTGCAGATGTTGGAGATTCGAGCTGAAAATGTGTTGCTGGAAAAGCACAGCAGGTCAGGCAGCATCCAAGGAACAGGAGAATCGACGTTTCGGGCATAAGCCCTTCTTCAGGGGCTTATGCCCGAAACATCGATTGTCCTGTTCCTTGGATACTGCCTGACCTGCTGCGCTTCCCCTTTGTGTTCCCAACAAAATACATTTAGTAAGTAGGTATCTGCTTGGTTCCTAATAATTCCCAATAGAATATTTACACCAGTTACTAGGGGATGAGCAGCCTGGAAAAGATTGCTTTGTAAACGTAGTAGTACGGAGATTAGGGGGCAACACTGAAACTGTGATGATTATAGTGGTGATTAATTTCCTTCCTGGTGCTACACCAGTGGAACATAGGAACAGGAGGAGGACATTCAGCCTGTCAAGCCTATCACACTAATCGATACATTCATGGCTGATTTAACACTTTGATGATGTTTACCCATTTCATTCCCATAGCCCTGTATGCCACCAGTAATCAGAAACCTATTGATCTTTACGATAAACAACACTTAAAGACTGAGCTGATATAGGCCTTTGTGGTAGATAATTCCAAAGAAATTTTACCTCAGTCCTGAATAGCATTCCCCTTATTTTAAAGTTGGTGTGGACTCCCCTACCTGGGAAAATGTCTTGCCTGCATCTACCATATCTATCTCTTTAAGTATTTTGTAAGTATCAATGAGACCATCTCTCATTCTTTGAAACTCCAGAGAATACAACCTCAATTTGCCCAATCTCTCTTCATAGGACAGTCCCACCATCCTAGTAACAAGTCTGGTGATCCTCTGTTGCACTCCCTCTTTGACAATAACATCTTTCCTCAGAAAATGAGATGGAAATTGCACACAGTCATACAAGGGCATTCTAACCAGGCTCCTACATAATTTCACCAGTCCTACACTCAAATTTTCTTACAATAAAGCTAATATTCCATTTGCCTTTCTGAAGCTTACTGCACTTGCATGTTAGCCTTCAGTGACTTATGATAAGGACATCTAGATCCCTTTATATATCTATAGTTTCTAACCTTTTGCCAGTTCAGAAGTACTGTGCACATCTGTTCATCCTCTCAAAGTAGATAATCAGATACTTTTTTCACACCATATCCCATGTACCATGTTCTTGCTCAGTCACTACGCCTATCCGAATTCTCCTGATACTGATTAACATCCTTCTCATAGATTCACACTTATCATTGCATGGAATGAGCTGCCAGAGGAAGTGGTGGAAACTGGTACAATTGCAATATTTAACAGACATCTTGATGGGTATATGAATAGGAAGGGTTTAGAGGGATATGAACCAAAAGTGCTGGCAAATGGGACTAGATTAGGCCTTTGTGGTAGATAATTCCAAAGGTTATATATCTGGTCAGCATAGACGTGTTGGATGGGGGATCTGTTTCCATGCTGTATAACTCTATCTGGAAATTTGGAAATATTACATGATACTGATACATAGTGTGAACAGCTGGGACTCAAGTACTGATTCTTGCAATAATCCACTAGTCACAGCTTGACAAGAGAATGATATATTTATTCTTAATCTCTATTTGCTATCTATTAACCAATTATTAATCCATGCTAGTATGTTTCCTCCCAAAAAGAGAGAAGCATTTGTTAGGTACAGAGAATTAAAGAATAGGGGACATCCTTTTGGAGCATAAAGAGTGTAGGGGGTACAAAAAAATTAAGCGAGGCAAAGAGAGGAGACAAAATACATTTGGCATATAAGGCTAAGGAAAACCCCAAGGTATTTTATAAGCAATATAAGTATTTTATATTGAAAGCAAGAGGATTATCAGGGAAGGATTGGTCTCTATTACAGACCAAAGAGACAAACTATGCACGGACCTAGAGGACATAGGTGAGGTCTTAATCGAATATTCACATTTGTATTCACAAAGGCGAAAGGCAACATAGCTGGGAGGCTTTGGTTGGGATCGTAAGGTTTCAGAATATGTTAAGATTAATAATGAGAAAGATATTTTAGCAGGCATAAAGCTGCACAACTCCCCAGACCCTGATGAGATATATCCCAAGCTGCTCTGGGAGGCAATGGAGGAGATTGCTGGGACCCTGATGGATATATTTAATATCTCACTGCCAACAGGTGAAGTGCCAGATGACTGGAGGAGAGCTAATGTAGTTCCTTTGCTCAAGAAGGGCAGCAGGAATAGACTAGATGGTTACAGACTAGTTAGTCTGATGTTAGTGGTAGGGAAGTTATTGGAAACAGCTCTGAGAGACAGAATTAATCAACACTTGGAAAGGTAGGGATTGACACTGGGTAGTCAACACAAATTTCTTGGAAGAAGATCGCGACTGATTAATTTAATTGAATTTTTTGGGGGGAGGTGACAATATATTGAGGAGGGTAGTGCAGTTGATGTGATTACATGGATTTCAAAAAGGCCTTTGACATGGTTTCACATGGAAGGCTAGCCCAAAAGGTATGAGTCCATATGATCCAAGGCAATTTGTCAAACTGCATCCCAAATTGGCTTACAAATAGGAGGCATAGGGTGGTGGCAGAGGTTTGTTTTTGTTATTGGAAGCCTGTGACCAGTGGTGTACCATAGGAATCAGTGCTAGGACCCTTGCTGTTCCTTCTTTTATAAATTAATGACTTAGATGTAATGTAGAAGATATAATTGGTAAGACGGCAGATGCCATAAAAATGTTTAGGTTTGTTGATAGTGAGGAAGATGGTCTCAGGCCACAGTCTGATACTGATCAGCTGGTAAATTGAGCGGACTAATGGCAGATAGAATTTAATCCTGGTAAGTGCAAAAAAAATACTTGGTGGCCTGAGAGAGGATCTTGTAGCTGCTCCTGCGTTGCAGGCTTTCTTGTAGATTTCTTATGGCTCCTTCTATATCAGAAGCATAAGATTTTTTATATTTTGCATCAGCTTTTTGGAACTTTTGTAGTGCCAAAAAAAGTGACAAGAGAGGAATGGTTTGGATGGATATGGGCCAGGTGGGACTAGTTTAGTTTGGGAAGATGGTTAGTGAGGACTAGTTGGACCGAAGGGTCCTTTTCCATGCTGTAAGACTCTATCTTGCTAGAGGAAGCATGCTAGAGGAAACAATCAGATTTTTCGCTTCCATACATCTATTTATCCAGTCCTTTGCAATAGATTATAGCATTTTCCCTCCTACTGATGCAGGAGTAACAGGTCTGTAGTCCTTTGTTTTCTCTCTTGTTGCCTTCTTAAATAGTGGCATGAGATTTGCTACTTTCTAATCTGCAGGGAATCATTCCAAAATCTGTAAACTGTTGGCAGATAATCATCAGTGACTAACTCTATAATCTGCTCCTTCAAAATTCTAGGAGGTCAGCTATCCTGTCCTGGCATTTATCAACTTTCAGTCCCATTAATTTCTCTCGTACAATTTTCTCACTAATATTAATTCCCTTGAACTCCTCATTCTCCCTAGCCATTTGTAACTCTGGATTTGAGAGATTGCTTACGTCTTCCTCAGTGAAAATAAGCAGTAAAATTATATTAAATTCTCCTGACTTTGCCTGTCCTAAACCTACATTCATTTCATCTAAATGTTCCTTCTTTTAATATCCCTATAGAAGCTTTTACTGTCAGATCTCATGTTTTGTTTTGCCAAGTTGCATTCATTCATCGCTTTTAAGAGTTTCTTGGTCCCCCTTTGCTATATTTTCAAATCCTCCCAATGTTCAGTTTTGCTGTTATTTCTGGCATATCTATAGGCCTTTTAATCTATACAATTCTGACTTTCTCTGTTTGACATAGTTGACTAACGTTTTTACTTGAAACCTTGTTGGAATGTATTGTTGTTTTAAGTTATGCAATAGATCTTTAAAGGTAATCCATTAACATATGCAATTACATTTTTCCTCTTCTCTGTACATCCTACACATTGAAAATCCTTGAATATTGAATAGCCAGACTTGTTTCCATCATGGTAATTAGATCATATGTATGCATCTCTATTTGAGCAAGGCATCTACCTTGTTGTAAATGCTACATGAATTCAGTGGATTGCCCTTAATCTTGTCTTTTTGACAATGTCCCTCATTTCAAGCAAGCCACATTTCAAGAATGTTGACTCCATTTTGCAATTGGAGAGCACATTGGTTTATAATACTTGTGGATCATATATAGTTGGAAGTCAGATGAGGCTGTGCTGCTCTAGAAGAGATTGTTGAACATAATTAGGAACTAAAGCAAGAATGAAGAAATTATAGCAATCTCAGCCCTGTATTGCAAGAAATGCATTAAAGTCTTTCTTGAGAAATTGTTGCTACTTTTACATTATTGTTTAATTCTACATTTGTGTGTTGCTGAAGAAGAGAGACAAGTTATTAAAGCTTTTCATCTTGCACTCAAACAGGACAAATGCATGAATGCCGGTTTTCAAATGATCATAATAATATCTATGAAAGAAGAAAAGGGTTTCTGATTTTGGCAAATTCATACAAATTGACTAACATTGCCATGGAGAAATTGAGAAGGAATGATTGGCTCTCCAGGCTTCCTTGTAATTCTGAAAAATGGCACAAGTTTTGAAAATATTCCTTTCGTTTACAAAAATAGATCCCTGATAATTGATATGTTACTTCCAACCAGCAAAAATAAGCCACATTACAAGTTCAAGTGATTCTCTTAAACTGGTTGTTAGTGTGATTAGTAGCGTACTCAAGATTGTTTAGTAAGTGCTTCCCATTTGTGGAATCACTCCTAATGGCAGACATTTGGTTTGGGCTTTACAAGTGTAAGCTGGTTCAGTGAGATCTTAATTCGGCTTTTTATGAACAGATGAAGAGATATTTTGTTTGAATGATCAGTCAATCATTGGAAAGCGTGGCTCATCATTCTGCCATTGCACTGCACTGAAGTACATGCTTAGTTGTGTGATAGGCAGGATTTATTTTTTGGCAGCATCATATTACAGCAAAAAAACCACTCATTTCACCAGTTCCACTAACAGTGTGAAAGCGCTAGCTTAACCTGGTGTTCAGATTTTGTGATACTTTGCCTTTAGAGTATAATTTAATGCAGACTGGGCAATTTTCAAGTCAGAATTTGGCAGCCTTTGGCCCATTTGCAAGTTTATATAATAGCCAGTGAACAACAATTTGATGTGTATAGACTTTGTACCACAGAATAGTATTGATGCATATTATTTCTGAATCAAGTGAACAAATGGATAGGATCCTATGTACAAGAATCTTATAACATTTGGATCTGTTTGAATTCTGACATGTTCATTGATTAGTCAGAACAGGCTTGCAGCAGACAATAGGGAGAAAGTATCAGTGGAAGTCTGAACCTGATATTAGAGGAAAGCGAGTATGGTAAACTGCTCCATCTCAGCATGGGATAGAGTGCAGTCAGGTGCAAGCAAACCTTTCCATGTAGTAACAGATTGGTTTTGGCCCTGCACTCTCTAACCTCTCTGTCCATTTTCATGAGAAGCTTATTTTTCATGGAATATGACACATCCTCCGACCTCGTGCATAGTTCTGATCCATCGGCGATGATATGGTTGATATGATATATCAGGTGTGTCAGCATAGTGGTTAGTTTGTTGGTCACCTCTTGCTTTCAGTTCTTTCTAGCAGTTAGCAATGTAACTATTACAAAAAAACTTCAAATGTGTAAGCTCTCCCACCTGTTCATCAGCAAACCTGAGGTGACAGGTGTAAGCTGTGTACCTTGTAAATGCAAATGTAACTTCAGGATGCTTGGAGGAGGCCTGGCCCCCAGATATGAGGCACACGGGCTCAAAAGCCATGTAATACCTTGGTGCCCATGAACGAGATGCCCGGGCTTTGAGTAAATAGCCGCAGTGCCTTGTTGGAGAGAAGGTTAATGGAGTAAACTCTGATAGAAAATCCAGAATGGAGTCCCATAGTTGGTAACCTGTCAACTATCAGGCAGCCTTCCAGCAAGAAAGGGGCAGCATGATGGCTCAGTAGTTAGCACTGCTGCTTCACAGCTGCAGCGACACAGGTTCAATCCCAGCCTCAGGTGACTGTCTGTGTGGAGTTTGCACATTCTCCCTCTGTCTGCGTGGGTTCCTCCCACAATCCAAAGATGTGCCAGTCGGGTCAATTAGCCACATTAAATTTCCCATAGTGTTAGGTGCATTAGTTAGAGGGAAATGGGTCTGGGTGGGTTACTCTTCAGAGGGTCTGTGTGGACTTTTTGGACTGAACAGGGCTGTTTCCATACTGTAGGAAATCTAAACTTTTACAGTAGAGCTGAGCCTGAATAATACTGGCTTTATTCTTTCTTTTGGGCAATGCTGTGGCGGGGGATGGTGTGGGGAGGAGGTCTTGATGCAGAGGCAACTCAAGGACCCTATATTATTTTACCCAAGTATGCAGTAGTTACTGGTCAAAGGCTCTCAATAAGCATATAGCATGAGCATCTAAGGTTACTTCCAATGATGTGAGAAAATGCCATTTCCCATTGGATAGCGAATGTCCACGTCAAACTGGACAGCTCCCAGTCAGTTAGATGCTGTCCTGCCAAGGCCTGCTTATTTCAGTGAGTGTTTGGAGTTTACAGATTTATCTCTCAACAGGCAGATTGCTAATCTATGCACCAGAAAAGACAAACTCAACAAAGCAGACACTAGTCTTTCATATCACAAGTTGGGTCGTAAGTAATATATACTCTGGTCATGCCTCAAAAGTCACCCTCACCCCAGCCATCAGAAGTTAATTCCATGAGGCGCTGGCCATTGACGTGAGCAGAATTCCCAATACACTCAAAGGAACTTCCATGCCATAATGAGTACCATCTATACAGCTGGGTAAATGTGCATAAGGCATCAGAGATACAGCAAGGTGAATGTAAATGGGCAGAGATTGCTGGAGCTGTGCTCCTCCCATGATCCTTGTGAGAACACTCATTTCCAAACTGGGTCATGCTACAACGTACGTTGGAGACATCCAAGATTACACCACTAGCACCAGCAACATCTGACCATCACCAAACATGACCTTTTATAAAATCTGTTCATGGGATCTGGGCATCACTGGCTACTCCAGAATTTGCTGTCCATCTTTAATTACCTGCAGGGTACTTAAGAGTCCAGCATAAATTGCTCTGGGTCTCGAGTCATATACAGGTCAGATCAGGAATGGCTATGAAATTTAATTTGATAAATGACATGAGTGAACATGTCCTGAAGAAGGGCTTATGCCCGAAACATCGAATCTCCTGCTTCTTAGATGCTGCCTGACCTGCTGCGCTTTTCCAGCAACACATTTTTCAGACATGAGTGAACATTCATCATGTGTAGCTATCACTCTGCTGACAGTGACACTAACCACTCACTGCTCTACAGTAGAGTCAAATTTCAGCCCGAGAAAGTAAAACAGGGCTGCATCCTTGTGTCAGCTCTCGTTGATATTCTTTTCTTCATGCTACAATCCTATGCTTTTGACAACTCAGATGAATTTGTCTCCCTGCAAGCTGTTCAACTTGGCAGCACCCCTGGCAAGACTAAAATGTATAACGTTCTCGTGTGTGAGTTGTTGCTTGCTGACGGTGCCATGCTGGCATCTCATACTTGCAACTTCTTAATTTACAATAGCTTGCAGTGTTCTGGCAAATCATATAACTAGAGTTGTAGACAGGGCTTTTAACTAATTAGTGCAAGGAGGGAGGGTTCAATTGAAGGGAAGTTTGAAAATAATTAAGAGAACAGATGTACAGGGTAGTTTAGAACTATTAAGAAATAGTTAATCTCAGAATATGAATTGTAGTTCAAAAGTTCCAGGCCAAAAGTGTTTGGTTAAAATCCTGAAGGGATTACTTGAACCCAAAATTTCTAAGTTCAGTTGTATGAAGACTCAGGAAGAGACAACCAGTTTTTCAAGACTGGAAAGTTTAAACTATAGCAAAGACAAACCCAATGGGCAATGGAGAAGGGAATTTTGTTTTTGATGTTTGAATTATGTAATGAAGTACAGTTGTGACGAATGGGATTATAATTTCTCATGTGTTTCAAAAATCTTTAAACTTGTGTGCTTTATAAGCAGTTTATTTTCTTCTACTTTATCATGTAACTTGTGTACTAAACTTCCATTTTATTGTTAAAATAAGTATTCATGCTAATGCTTCAGTAAAAGACCATCTTGTTAAAACCATAAAAACAAAATTTGATTAATCCAAATAAGAACTGGCTATCAAGCCAGATTTCGGTCATTTCAATAATAAGTTGAGCTTGGATCATAACAAAACCTTTAGTTCATGAAGGAAGCAAGGATAAGTTCCCAAAAGTGAAAATTGTCAAATCAATGTAGGCCAGATCAGATTCTTTGGATCAATTTGCTCAATAAACTATATTAGATCAGATCCTACCTAAATAGAAGGTATCCATCAGATAAAGGTGATGTACAAAGATCTCTTTACTTATTCAAAATTTTAACTCTTGATATTCTGAATTTCCCAACCAAAGTTAGTTTTATTTTAAGTTTTGTTCATAGATATGGGAGTCATTGGTGGAAGCTAGTACAATTGCAACATTTAAAAGGGAGCTGGATGGGTATATGAATAGGAAGGTTTTGGAGGGATATGGGCTGGGTGCTGGCAGGTGAGACTAGATTGGGTTGGGATCTGGTCGGCATGGACGGGTTGGACCAAAGGGTTTATTTCCATGCTGTATATCTCTATGACTCTATATATTTATTGCAGATCACTAATTGCCCAGAGGGAAGTTAAGAATCAACCACATTGCTGTGAATCTGGAATCACATATAGCCCAGATTAGGTAAGGACAGATGATCAGGCAGGTTCTGAAGAAGGGTCACTTGACCTGAATCAATAAGTCTGATTTTTCTCCATAGATGCTGCCAGTCCTGCTGAGCATTTCCAGAAATTTCTATTTACCTTTCTGATTTACTGTGTCCACAGTGCTATTGGTTTTTATTAAAGATGCAGTTTTCTTTTCCTGAAGGTAATTCATGAATTAGATAGGTTTTTTTTAAAAACAATCGACAGTAGTCATATGGTCTAAATTGAGCTACCTCCTAATTCCAGATTATTATCAAATTCAGATCTCTCAAGGTGCCACATTAGGATTCAAACACATATTCCCTAAACATTAGCCTGGTGTTCTGGATATTACCACGATGTCACTGCTTTCCTTGAAGTATGTCCTTTAAAAGATCTTCACTACAAGGATATACCACATATGTTGTAGGAAATCTACCAGCATGTTTTCAATCTCTCAAAAATGCTTGTCATTCAGTAAACATACACTTCAAAGTTATGCCCCCTCCAACCTTCCAAACTGGAAGTAGATGCCTCTTGGAATGAACTCTGACCATGTCTATTATAAGGTGACAAACCTACTACTTTTGGTTCTAAGGTTGTTATAACAACTCCAGCAAATATCTCCAACTTTGAAAGAGCAATTCTTCTCTAGTTTGCAGGATACAACAGTTACACATTGACCTATTCAGCAATCATTTCAGTGTTCATACTGACTACAAATCATTGGAATTTATGTTTCGAGGTGAAACAGAAATGTTAATATGGGAGCAAAACGGTGTATTGAAATGGCAAGCAGCTGGAAGGTCAGGGTCATTCTTGCAGTCAGAGCGGAGGTTTTCCACAAAGCAGTCACCCAGTCTGACCTGGTCTCACCAATGTAGAGGAGCTGGCATTGTGAACAGCAAATGCAATAGACTAAAAGAAATACAAGCAAATAGCTGTTTCACCTTGAAAGCATCTTGGAGCTTTGGAGACCGAAGAGGGATGAGGTAAAAGGACAATTGTTACATTTTCTCAGTAGGTCCAATGAGAGATGAAAAGGTGTTGGGAGTGACAGAATACTAGACTAGAGTGAAACAGAAGTAACAGTCCCTGCGGAATGCTGAAAGCAGAGATAAAGTAATATTCTGTTTGAAGGTGGCGAGTTGTTCATGGTGTCAGAAATGCCAGAGGATAATCCTTTGAATAGGGACATGGATAGGATGGAAAATATGAACATGAGAACCTTAAATCAGTCAAATGAAAGCAAAATACTATGCATGTTGGAAATCTGAAATACAAACCACAAATGCAAGAGGAACTCCTACCATTGTTCTCAGAGGGATGGCAAGGGGTGCATTAGAAGTATAGGTAGCTTAGCTATCCCATGAGCCCCACCACAACTGACAGGGCCTTTGTCATATTCAGTGGGTGAGAAGATGAAATGTCTGGAAAAATGTCACAGGAGGTCCTCAGGGAGGGAGGACAGTGTCAGTTTGTGCCATTTAGCTCGCAGTGGGAAGCTGGCGGCTCGGATATCTCCAGATTAGGTGGTTGTGTCACTTAAGCTGCAAATGAAGGTAATTTTCTGTCTCCAACACACCTCATGCACATTGGCAGAGCTGCATGGGCTGAAATAGTGAGAAAGAATATTGGCTTGGAAAATGACGATTTGGAACCTGTATGGGCAGAGACAAACAATGCCAAGAGGTGATAAACATTTTTACATGATGTCTATAGGTCCCCAAACAATAGTAGAGATGCAAGCGGCGGTACTTAACAAGAAATTAGAGGTATGTGCAGTAAAGGTACAACTGTAATCATGGATTACTTTAATTTGCATAAAGGTTGTGTGAATCAGAAGGGCACCAATATCCTGGGAGGTAGGTTTGCTAGCACTCTTCGGGGGGGGGTGGTTTAAACTAATTTGGCAGGGGAATGGGATCCGGACTTGTAGTCCAGCAAGTAGGTTAGCTGTTTTTCAGGATGTCCAAGAATGTAGGGAGGCTGTGGAGAAGGTAGCACTGACAGGGAATACTTGTGGACACAGAGATGGGCTCAAGTGTGTATACTTCAACGCAGGGAGTATCAGAAATAAGGTGGGTGAACTTAAGGTGTGGATCGGTACTTGGGACTACGATGTTGTGGCCATCATGGAAACGTGGATAGAAGAGGGACAGGAATGGTTGTTGGAGGTTCCTGGTTGCAAATGTTTCAGTAAGATTAGGGAGGGTGGTAAAAAAGGAGGGGG
>NC_057713.1:124947736-124952699 GCF_004010195.1 Chiloscyllium plagiosum
ACAACAGAGTGTTACAAGGGGACATAAATTTAAGGTGAAGGGTGGAAGGTATAGGGGGGATGTCAGGGGTAGGTTCTTTACCCAAAGAGTGGTGGGGGCATGGAATGCGCTGCCTGTGGAAGTGGCAGAGTCAGCATCATTGGTGACCTTTAAGTAGCAATTGGATAAGTACATGGATAGGTGCTTAAGCTAGGACAAATGTTCGGCACAACATCGTGGGCCGAAGGGCCTGTTCTGTGCTGTATTATTCTATGTGCTATGTTCTATGTTGAACAAACCAAATTAACAATGGGTGTTTTGGAGGAGGATTTCGTGGGGTCAGTACGTGATGCCTTTTTTTCAGACCATACATTGAGGAACCAAACAGAGATCATGCTATTCTAGACTGGATGTTGAGCAATGAGAAAGGATTAATTAACAATCTTGTTGTACGGAGCCTTGGGGAAGATTAACCATAAAATAATAGGATTTGTCACTAAGACAAAAAGTTAAATAGTCAAATCTAAAACTAGAGTCTTGGATCTAAATAAAGATAAACATGAGAATGTGAGGCATAAACTGACAAAGGGCGGGGGGTGGGATGGGGTGGGGGCGAGTAGCAACCATTACTAAAGAGGTTGACAGCCAATGGTTCTTGTTTAAAGAACATGTATAAGAACTTTAACAATTATTCATTCCTGCCTTGCATAAAAATAAAAGAAGAAAGATGGATGAAATATAACTTACAAAAGAAATTAAGTATAATATTACATCTAAAGAGAACACATATAAAATTGCCAGAAAAAGCAGCAAGCCTGAGTATTAGGAGCATTTTAGAATTCTTCATGTGTGGGCAAAATTTTCAACAAGGGAGAGTTTAGAGTATTATAGTAACCTTGCATGGAACATAGAAACTGACTATAAACGTTTTTGAGAATGTGTGAAGAGAAAAAGATGAATAAAGACAAATGTAAGTCCCTACTAGTCAGAAGCTAGGGGAAATTATAATGAACAAAAAAATGACACAGGATTGGCTGAACTGGTCCTCGCCCTCAACTACTTCTCCTTTCAATCTTCCAACTTCCTTCAGACCAAAAGGGTAGCCATGGGCACCCACATGGGCCCCAGCTATGCCTGCCTCTTTGTCGGGTGCATGGAAAAGTCCATCTTCCGTAGTTCCCCACCTTTTCCTCCGCTACATCAAGATGACTGCATCATGCTCATGCTCCTGCGAGGAGGTTGAAGTTTGTCAACTTCACCAACATCTTCCACCCTGACCTCAAGTTCATCTGGACCATTTTGGATGCCTCCCTCCCCTTCCTGGACTGCTCCGTCTCCATTTCTGGTGAGCAAACCAACACGGACGTCCACTTCAAACCCACTGAATCCCACAGCTACCTGGACTACACCTCCTCCCAGCTCCCCTTCCTGTTAAATGCTATCCCTTACTCTCAACTGCACCATCTCTGCCATATCTGCTCCCAGGAGGAGCAATTCCCCTCCAGAACATCCCAGCCTTCTATTTCAAGGCTGCAATTTCCCCTCCCATGTGGTCAACAATGCCCTCCAGTGCATCTCTCCCATTTCCCACACCTCTGCGCTTGAACCCTACGCCTCTCAACGCAACAAGGACAGAATCCCATGGTCCTCAACTTCCACCCCACCAACCTTTGCATACAAACATCATCCTCTGCCATTTCCACCACCTACAGTCAGACTCCACCACCAGAGATATATTTCTCTCCCCACCCCTACCAGCATTCCATAGAGTCCATTCCCTACGTGGCTCCCTTATTAGGTCCATGCCCCCAACAAACCCACCCTCCACTCACGGCACTTTCCTTTGCCACTGCAAGAGGTGTAAAACCTGCACCTCTCAAACTTCCATCCAAGCCCCCAAAGGATCCTTCCACATCTGGCAGACAGTTTCCTACACATCCAGACTTCTCATCTGCTGAGTCTGTTGCTCTCGATGTGGTCCCCTCTACATTGGGGAAACTGGACTCCAACTCGAGGAACATTTCAGAGAGCATCTCTGGGACACTACCACTCTGAGGCCGACCACTTCAACTCCCCCTCCCCCTCCACTCTGTCAAAGACATGCAAATCCTGGGCCGCCTCCACCACCAAATTCTAACCACCCAATGACTGGAGGACGGACGCCTCATCTTCTGCCTTCGGACCCTCCAACCACACAGCATCAATGTCGATTTCACCAATTTCGCCATCTCTCCACCCCCTCACCTCATCCCAGATCCAACACTCCAACTCGGCAACGCTCTCTTGACCTGTCCTACCTGTCCATCATGCTTCCCACCTATCTGCTCAATCCTCCGCCCTGACCTATCAGCATCACCCCCCCCCATCTTCATCTACCTATTGCCTTCCCAGCTACCTTCTCCCAAGCCCTGCCCCTTCCTATTTATCTCTCAGCCTCCTTCACCCCCATCACATTCCTGATGAAGGGCTTAGGCCTGAAACATCGACTTGCTGTGTTATCCCAGTGCCACACGTTTCAACAAAGAAATGACACAGAAAAGCTCCCAGAAATGTTAAGAAACCAAAGGTCTAGTGGGATGGTGAAATTGAAGAAAATCAGTATTCATAAACAAAATGGTGCTAAGGAAACTAATTGGATCTCAGTGCTGACAAATCACCAGGGCTTAATAATGGACAGATGAGAGTACTGAAGGAAATGCCTTGGAAATTTTACATATATTGGTTGACGCCTTCAGAATTCTATAGATCCTAGATCATTTTTTACAGATTGGAGACCGGCTAATGTAACACCACTATTTATAAAGGGAGAAGGAGAACAAAAAAAGAATTTCAAAACAGTTAGCCTAACAACAATAGTGGGGGAATTGCTAGGGTCTATCATAAAGTATGATAACAGAGCATTTGGAAAGCATGAACATAAATTGACAAAGGCAACATGGATTTATGCAAGTTAAATCAGATAAGGGAGAACCAGTGGACATGTTGTATCTGGAGTTTCAAAAGGCTTTTAATAAAATCTCTCATAAGAGGCTAGTGGGCATATGCTTAACATATTGACATGGATCATGAATTGGTTAGCAGTCAGGAAACAGAGAGTGGGAATAACTGGGTCATTTGTCAACTCAATGACTTAATGTGGTATCGCAGGGATCAGTCCTTTGGCCCCAACTATTCACAATATAGATATAAATGACCCGGATGAAGAATCTAAATGCAACATTCCCAAGTTTTCTGATGTAAGATTGACCAAACTGGGTGGAATTGAGTTATGAAGAGATACAAGGAGACTTCAAGGTGATTTAGACAAGTTGAGTAAGAGGACAAACACATGGCAGGTGCAGCAAAACATGGCTAAATGTGAATTTAAACACTTTGGTGTGAAAAACAGAAAGGAAAAGTTTTATTTAAAAGGTGATATATTGAGAAATACAAAGGGATCTAGGTATTCTTGCATTCTAATCAATGAAAGCAGACAGGCAGGAACAGCAAGCAGTTAGGAAGACAAATATTGCTCTTCATTGCAAGATGATTTGAGTTCATAAGTCGAGATGCCTTGTTGCACTCTTGGTGAGATTATGCCTGCACTACTGCGTGCAGTTTTCTATGAAAGGTACCTATGAAAGCATATACTTAGCATCAAGGGAGTGCAGCAGAGATTTACTAGGATGATACTGGTGATGGCAGGACTGTCCATTGACTAGTTTGACTGGGCCTGTGTCACTAGAGATTAGACAGGGCATCGGATGGAAGCATATAAAATTCTAACAAGGCTGGGCAGTTGCAGGGAGAATATTTTCCCTTGTAGAGTCTAGAACTGAGGACACAGTCTCAGGATATGGGGCAAATCATCTAGGACTGAGATGAGGAAAAGCTTCTTCACCCAGAGGGTGGTCAACATGTGGATTTGTCTGCCTCAGAAGGCTGTGGAGGGCAGGTCATTGAATATACTCAAGAAAGAGATAGATACATTTTAAGACTTTGAGGGCATCAAGAGAAAAGGGAAAAAGTGAGAAGACAAACGATCTTCTTTGAGATAAAAGATCTGCTCTGATCATTTTAAATGGTGGATCAGGCTTGTATGGCCGAGTTACAATGTTTCTACGTTTCTAACTATATCAATTTTCATTAATTGAGATATCAGAGCACAATCTCAAGATACCAGTTTTAAAAGTAATTAAATTTTCCCAAAACTTAACACAAATTAAAATTCAGCTGATGGATTGGCACTTTTCAATTTCAGTGTAATTTCCCTTATCTGAACTATTTTCATTTTGAGCTATATATAACTTGCATTGGTATAATGCATTTTACATAGAAAAAAAACTTTCCAGGGTTATCTTGAGAGGCACAATTTAAAAATGGATGCTAAACCAAGAGGAAGAACCAAACAAATGTTGAACCAGACATTGAACTAAATAACAAGATAGAATTCCTACTGTGTGGAAATAGGCCATTTGTCTACACTGACCCTCCAAAGAGTGTCCCACCCAGACCTACCCTCCCAACATTTCCCCAGCAACCCTGCATTTCCCATGAGTAATCCACCTAGTCTGCACATCCCTGGACGCTATTGTCAATTTAGCATGGCCGATCCACCTAACCTGCACTTCTTTGAACAGTGGAGGGAAACTGGAGCACTCCTTCTTCAAAGACCGCAATTTCCCTTCCGACGTGGTCGATGATGCTCTCCACCGCATCTCCTCCACTTCCCGCACCTCCGCCCTTGAACCCCGCCCCTCCAATCGCTACCAGGACAGAACCCCACTGGTCCTCACCTACCACCCCACCAACCTCCGGATACATTGTATCATCCTCCGTCATTTCCACCACCTACAAACAGACCCCACCACCAGGGATATATTTCCCTCCCCACCCCTATCAGCGTTCCGGAGAGACCACTCCCTCCGCGACTGCCTCGTCAGGTCTACACCCCCCACCAACCCAACCTCCACTCCCAGCACCTTCCCCTGCAACCGCAAGAAGT
>NC_057713.1:124953049-124964439 GCF_004010195.1 Chiloscyllium plagiosum
CCCTCCCCCCTACCTTTTATCTCAGCCCGCTTGGCACACCAGCCCCATTCCTGAAGAAGGGCTTATGCCCGAAACATCGCTTCTCCTGCTCCTCGGATGCTGCCTGGCCTGCTGCGCTTTTCCAATACCACACTTTTCAACACCTAGAGGAAATCCACACAGACACAAGAAGAGCGTGCAAAACCACACAAACAGTCACCTGAGGCTGGAATTGAACCTGGGTCCTTGGCTGAGGAACTGGATTGAGAGACATAATTGAGAGAAGGACAAAACTGAATGTTTAAGGCAAGATAGAGAAGGATGTAAAAGAGGTGGGAAGCTGCTTTACTGATAATGGCTCAGCTGTACTAAGGCATGACACCTAGGAGGGTTGACCTAGTGAAGGTAGAGCTCAGTAATAGGAGGGGTGCAATCACTTTGATGGGGTTGTACTACAGGTCACCTAACAGCCAGTGGGAGATAGGGGAGCAGATAGGTGGAAAGATTATCGAAAAATTAAAAACAACAGAGTTGCTGTGTTAGGGGATTTTAATGCCCTCTATATTTCTTGGGACTAGCTTAGTTCCATGGGCTTGGATGGGTTTAGTTTGTTTGTTGTGTCAGGACAGCTTTTGGAAATAATATGTAAATAATCCAACTAAGGAAGTGGCCATACTCAACCTGATGCTGGGGAATGAAGTCAGCCAGGTGATCAAAGTTTCAGTCCTGGAAAAGCGCAGCAGGCCAAGGCAGCATTTAGGGAACAGTGACCATAAATCTGTAAGTCTTAAAGTACTTATGGACAACAGTAGATATGGTCAGCATGGTGCTGCAGTGGCAATCACTGCAGCTTCATAGCGCCAGGAAACTGGGTTTGATCCCACTCTCAGGTGAATCTCTGTGTGGATTTTGCACATTCTGCCTGTGTCTGTATGGATTTCATCTGGGTGCTCTGGTTTCTCCCACAGTTTAAAAGTGTGCAAGTTAGGTGGATTGTCCATAGTGTCCAGGCTATGTGGATTATCCATGGGGAAATGCAGGGTTACTGGGATAGGGTGGGATGGGGGTAGGATGTTCTTCAGATGGTTGGTGTAAACCTGATTGGCAGAATGGCCTGTTTCCAAACTGTAGTAATTCTATGATTCAAGTCCTTGGGTTAAAGTATTAATCTAGGAAAAGACTAATTACCACAATATTAGGCAGGACCTGGGGAATATAGATTGGAGGTGTTTAGCTGTTTGAAGGTAAATCCACATCTGGCATGTGGTAATCTTGCAAAGATCAATTGATTCGAGTTCAGAACTAGCATGATTCCTGTGAAAACAAAGGACACGGATGGCAAGATGCAGGAACTTTGAAGGACAAGAGAAATGGAAATCTTAGTCAAAAAGTAAAAGGTGGTGTATGTAAAGTTAAGGAAACTGAATACGGTCAGAGCTCTTAAAGAATACAAAGATAACAGGAAAGAACTCAAACAATGATTTAGGAGGGCTACAATGGGCCAAGTGGAGATTCAATATGAAGGAATCTTCAAGCAGAGGGCAAACAGGTTTCCGCATTGTGAATTTGGTATAATGTGACCATGAAGTCAAATGGGATTAAGGAAAATCCCAAGACGTTTGATACATACAAAAGGAGCAAGAGGTTATCTGGGGAAAGGGTAAGTCCACTCAAGGACAAAGGAGGGAATGTGTGTGCAGATCGGAGGGAATGGGTAAGGTCCTTAACAAAGAGGATATATGACATAGTGGATGGTGAGTCTCGGGAGGGGTATGTTGATATTCTAGGGTATATCGATATAAAGGAGGAGGAAGTGTTGGACATATTGTAAAGCATTAACGTAGACAACTCCGAGGAACTGATGGGAAAGTCCCCAGCTTGCTTAGGGAAGTACGTGAGGAAATTGCTGAAGCTTTGTACGAAACCTCTGTATCCTCTTTAGTCACAGGAGATATCCCGGAAGACTGGAGAACAGCTAAAGTTGTTCATTAAGAAGGACAACAGGAATGATTCAAGAAATGACAGGCCAGTGTGTCTTACCTCAGTAGGTGTGAAATGTTTGGAGAAGATTCTTGGGGATAGGATTTACTCATATTTGGATGAACATGGACTTATTATTGATTAGACAGAATAGTTTTGTATGGGGAAGGTTATCTCACATAAACCTGATTAAGTGTTTTTGAGGAAGAGACAAAGATGATTAATGAGTGCAGTAGATGTTGGCTATATGGACTTTAGCAAAGCCTTTGTTCCTCATGGCAGTCTGATACAAAACATGAAATCACATAGAATCCATGGTCAGCTGGAAAATTGGAAATAGCTTAGTCATAGAAGACAGAGAGTAGGTGGCAGAGGGTTTTTCTGCCTGGAGATCTGTGACCAGTGGTGCTCTGCAGGAATCAATGCCAGCACCCCTGTTGTTTATAATATATATAAATGAACTGGATAAAGGAATCAAGAAGGCATATGGCATGCTTGCCTTCATCGGTCAGGGCATATAGTGTAAAAGTTGGTAAGTCAAGCTTCAAGTGTATAGAGCTTAAGGCCAAATTTGGAATACTGTATATAGTTCTGGTAGGTACGCTACCAGAAGGATGTGGGGACTTTGGAGAGGGTACAGAAAAGATTTATCAGGACAGTGCCTGATTTGGAGGGCATTAGTTATGAGGAGGGATTGGGCAAACTTGGTTTATTTTCCCTTGAACTGAGAAGGATGAGAGAGCAACCTGACGGAAGTTTACAAAATTATGAGAAGCATGGATAGAATGTGTAGTCAGAGCTTTTTCCCCAGGATAGAAATGTCAGTTACTTGGGGACATGGGTTTAAGATAAAAGGGGTAAGTTTAAAGCAGATATGAGAGGCATGTTCTTTACACAGAGAGTGGAAAGGGTGTGGAATGCGCTGCCGGAAGAGGCGGTAAAAGCAGATACAACAGCAACATTCAAGAGATAAGCCGACAAATAAATGAATAGGCAGAAAATAAAGGTATACAGACCACATCGAGGCAAAAGGCTTTTAGTTTGGAAAGATTTCATGTGCTGGTGCAGTCTTGATGGGTCGAAGGGCTTGTTCCTGCACTATACTGTTCTTTGTTATTCTTTGCAGATAAAACAAGACAAGTGCAGATCTTTCATTGATAGTATTCCAGAGAGTTGTGCTGCAAGAGAACAGTGGAATTCACAACTTTCCTCCTGGAATGAGTTCTGCAATCCCTCAGGAGAGGGAAAGCAAGCTCAGAAAATTCCTCAGGTTAACTCAGGTTCAAAAAGTTTGGAATCTCCTTTTCCATCACCAATAGCAGTCAATAACAAAGTTCAGGAAATCAGGAGTAATGATGCGTATACTAAAGAAACACTTACTTTCAGTACGCGGTAATATTTGGCACAATGACAAACTGTGCTGTGTCTTTTTGAACTTCTACAATAAATCTATAGTCACCACTTGATCCAATGACTTGCTTCAAGGTTTGACAAACCTTCACTCAAGACTCCGCCTCTTAACAGCTAGCACTGTTCTACATTTGAATAGCTCTAATGTATTCATTGGTCCTAATCTATCCAGTTCAGCGAGACTGTCCATACACATACACAGGCCAATCTTTTCATAATTTTAAACATTTCAACTAAGCCTTCGTACTCATTAGCAGCACTGGGCTCTTGGTAGCTGTAGCCAGTGTGACATTCATCTGGAACTTTGCACTCAGCAGTGAAACAGATACAGGGAGCAGTGTCATCGTATGAAGTTCACAAAGGGGAGAGGGATCAGCAGCAAGAGCAGAGGGATGTCTTGCATACCAGCATTCAATCCCAGTGATAGGCTCCATGATCAAGCACTGAGTGCTCTTGAGTGAGGACCATCCTGCCTCCTCCTACAAGGAGATTACAAACAGACACAATAACATGGTGTGTCCTTTTACTGGGTTAACTGGCTGAATGGAGCATTATTTGCTTACAAAAGGCCACAATTGAAGGTGGGGCTGGAAGGTTATTTCCAGGCCTTCCCACCACAGATTCTATCAAGGTGAAGACTAAAAGTTCCCGCCAAAGTAAATATCCCCTCTGTGTCCAACCTACAGAGCACATGATTTCACCCATTGGTCCAGACAAGGCCTGCACAATGTCTTCTTTAAGGATACTGTGAAAAATATCTACTTTGAAATTCAGAGTGGCTGTTGAGTGTGTCTCAGTATGTATCACTTTCAGCTCTTGGGTTCAAGGCCCATTTCAGGACATGAGCAAAACAATCAAGATCAATGCGGTCTTGGAGGAGCTGCAGTATGGGAGATGCCATCTGTTGGATGAAACATTAAATCAACGCATGATCAGGTGGATGTGGATGATTCCCCAGCACTATTTTGAAGAAGGATAGAGAAATTATCACTCATGTCTTGATCAATACCCACCCCTCAATAAAAACAAATGATTTCATTACTGTTTCTGTGATTTTGTTATTTGCTACATTTCCTCAATTACAACAGACATTGCACTCAAAAAATCCTTTGTGGATTGAAAAGTTCTTTGGGATGTTCAGTTGTCAGAAAAGCCATGATATAAATACGAGTTACAGACCTGGAGCTGACACCAAAAACACCTTGGCACTTTTAACAGGAGTGTCTCATGTTAATGGATACTAAGCTGTATAAGGAGTTTGACTCAATTAATTTCAGGTTAGTTTCATTGTTTGAAGGAAGTATTAATCTGTAGCTAAGAAAAGCTGCTTGATTTCAGGTGAAACCTCCCCACATTAAAATAAACTGCAAGATTAGATTGTCAATCTAAACAATAGTCAATCCTGCAGATTTTCCTGAATATAGCTTTACATGCTCCATCAGGTTATGATGGAATTATGAATAAGAACAACAATTATCTGGCCACGCACAGCAGTTTTAACACTTGCATTTTCATACTGTTCTGATGAACACAAACTGCAGATCTGACTTTAAAACCAAAATTCCAGATTTAATTGCTTGCTCATCCTTTGTATTCAAGACATGAGCATTTGACATGACCATGTGACATGATCACTTCAAAAATTGGGTTCTATCAAAGCAGGTTAATTCTAATAGAGAACTCATTATCTTCTTAATTAAAAATTTCTCAAACATGTATAATAATAGTGATAAACCGGGCAATTCTCCAATGACCTTGGCAAAAATGACCCCCATTTGCTGAATAAAAGACTGCTGTGTCTATCGAACATGAAGTTACCATTTAAAAGTGCAGTCATCAAGAACATTTTTTTGACAAATCTTTTTTAGGAGGGGAAAAGACCATAAAAACCCTGTGCCTTTTTTGTCATAACATCGTGAGATACAGGTTGCTCAAAGTACTAAGCTTCCTGGAAAATTGCAGGTGTAATTATCCATTCATTGAATCTCCTATTACATATCTATTATATATTAATGTGGAGGGCACGTGTTTCATTGAAACCTCATTACAAGTATCTGCAGTTGTTCTTCCTCTGGTGCTGTGTTAGGTATTTTCAATGTTAGAAGTGCATTCACTGTCATTGCCTCTGTTACACACAATAGCTGTTATTGGTTAAGGAGAATTAATTATTATGTTTCCATAATTCATCTACAATGCTCTCTGAAAGAGGTTTAGCTGCCATTTTCTTTTAGCCATTTAAAATTTCCAGTGAGCGCCTAATTTAGCTGCTTCAACAGAGTTAGCAATGGGACAGGGTGTGAATTGTGAATCCATCTTCATGTCCCAAGTGACAAGATCGTGTGTATAAGGTTGAAGTACAGGCATAATAAAAATAAAATAATGAATTCGAAAACTGCAAGCAAAAAAAAATGCCTGCTGTAGTGTTGCTTGTAGCTGTAAGTGTCTTTGCTCAATCTCCATGTTTCCCGTACCTCGGCATGGTGGCTAGCACTGCTGCCTCACAGCACCAGGGACCTGGGTTCTATTCCAGCCTTGGGTGACTGTCTGTGTGGAGTTTGCACATTCTCCCCGTGTCTGCAGGTGCTCCGGTTCCTCCCACAATCCAAAAGATGTGCAGGTCATGTGAACTGGCCATGCAAAATTGCCCATAGTGGGTTAGGTGCATTAATCAGAGGGAAATGGGTCTGGGTGAGTTAATTTTGAGAGAGTTGGTGTGGACTTGTTGGGCTGAATGGCCTGTTTCCACACTGTAGGGAATCTAATCATTGGCCACCATCTATGTAGCTCATGACCTGTTCTGCTAGGACAAGGGTTCATTGATCCTGTGTTCAGCCAAAGTAAGCTGTGGTCCCAGATTTGTGCAACACGTTTTTGTGTTACTGCTTTAGGAATAACCTTCAGCTGACACCAAATGGCCAGCAACTATGAGGACACCAAGTAGCAGCAGAATGTTTTGCAAAGCATGTTTACATTGGTTGCTCTGTAACTGCAAGTTACAAGCCCTTTCGTTAAGTAGTTTGGGTTTCTTAAATAATATGAACCTACTTAGCAATTGAGGATGAGAGTGGTGACTCTATGTTAATGATCACAGTACAAGAATACAACATGGTGATCAGCAATGATCCTTCTTAAAAAGTGAAAAAGCAGTAATGTGAATGACAAACACCACAGGGAAAACAAATCAGTTGAAAAATAAATGCTGTGCAAGAGTTGCACCAAGACCTTGGAAATAAAAATCAATGCACAAATGGTATTGGCTGAACAATGTGTACTTAATTTGTGAGCTGGCCAGTTTAGTGATACATGTGGATGGCATGTCAGCTCTGAACTGGGCTACAGATTTTGCAGAGCCATTGTGACCAACCCTGGAGTCATTGCCATACAAAAAGAATGGAGAACTAAAGGACTAAGCCACAGCTGAAAACAGCATGGGGAAGAACTTAAAAATAAGCACAAGGAGCACAGTAGCTACAAAGCTGAATCTCCACATGGGGTAACTTTATAGTCTTGCTGCAATAAATCAAACACGTGTCAATTTGCAGGGCACAAAAGGGAACAACTACCAAATTTCCTCGAATGAATTGGGAGATGTAGTGCCTGAACTTACATTTTTTTAAATGAAAGTTGAAGCTATGCTTTTTAGATTTAACCATTTCAGAGCCTGGTAAGCGTATCATAAGACTAACGACAACCATTGGAAGTGAGAGAAGGCACAAAGTTAACACCCCAGGCTTGTCTGAAGACAGAGATTCTGCTAAGTTACAGGAAAAGCTGGAATATCAGCTTCGAGTTAAAGTGAACTTTACAATTCACCGTTGTGATGTCTTACTGCAAACTGCGACAAGAATCAATTGATCAGTTTGTCAGTCAGTACTGTGACAAAGGCAAGTACTGTGATTTCTGAAAGACTGAGCTAGCTGAGTGGATAATGGAGTTGGTTATAGCATAAATGCCCATCAAAGCTTTCAAAAAGACCTCTTGGAGAAAATAAAAAGGTGGTGACATCAATGCACTTCTTCAAGATGAACAGAAAATATGAAGCCATTGTAACCGGATCACATCTGCAAGCATTAGTGCAATTACCAGTATTAATAAGATCGCCGTGATTCAGAAAGCAAACAGGTTGTCACACCTACTGTGCAGTTGTCCTGCATTCCAGGATCTTTGCAAGTCATGCATTATAAAATGACAATGGGCTTGCCAATGCAAGAAATCTGGGTTTGGAAGAAGCATCAATAAAATACAACCGAACAAATAAATGTGTAGCATCTTGGCAGTAAGGACAGGGTGTGTTCCAGCATAAGCACAAGTCATGCATGAACATGGCAGCAAGACTGACCAGGTAGAGATTCAGTGTGAAAGAATATTCAAGCAGAAGGCAAACAGGTTTCTGCATTGTGAATTTGATATAATGTCACCATGAAGTCAATCTGCTCGAAACTTTTGCCATGAGTCAAACCATATGCCTAAAGAAAATTGGTAAAGATGTGCTCCAAAACAAAGTCAACACAGGAACGAGTAAAATCACCCTTCCAGCCAAAACCCTGAAGGATGGCTACCTGGATCAGTGGAAGTCAATGATACAAACTGCAAAGACAAAATTAACTGCTTACAATGGATCAGCTATTCCTTGTATTAGGAGCAAGTGAGGACTGCAGATGCTGGAGATCAGAGTTGAGAGTGTGATGCTGGAAAATCTCAGCAGGTCAGGCAGCATCTGAGGGGCAGGAGAATCAACATTTCAGGCATAACCCCTTCACTCGGAATCATTGTATTAGTACTTGTATTAGTACATTGAAAATGTATGCAGCTATGGCAAGTATTCTACCTAATGGATACACATAGATTTGCAGAGTTGTACATTTTGCCTCAAGCTCCAAAATCAAGGCTGTGGAACCGTATTTAAAGGGCCGGGGATCCCGATTTCCCGTAAGTTAACATTTTTAAGAAATGTTTCCATTGCAAAGTGTTTGGAAGTACTCTGGAGTGTTTTTGGAGATGTTTTAGTGAATTCTGTGATTTACCACAACCCCAGGGAGACAGGAGTAGGTGATCTGTCAACGCAAATCTCACAACAGGCCATTGGTGCTGGGAACAGTGGTATATGAATATAATTAGCCACTTCTAGGAGCTTGGGATGAATGTGAACACAAAGCAGTTGCACACCATTAACTGTAATGTATATATAGAAGCAGGGCAGAGCAAAGTTTCTCTAGTGCCTTCTTCCAGTTCTATGTAATGCAGCACCTTCATGACACATCCATTTAAGCAAATGCTCACTCGCCATTCTTACAGTATTGGTAGAATTTACTCTACCTTTGGGGTGGCACAGTGGCTCAGTGGTTAGCACTGCTGCCTCAGGGATCCAGGTTCAATTCCAGGTGACTGTCTGTGTGGAGTTTGCACATTCTCCTCTGCGTGGCTTTCCTCCAGGTGCTCTTGTTTCCTCACACAGTTCAAAAATGTGCAGGTTAGGTTAATTGGCCATGCTAAGTTGCCCCAAAGTCTTCAGGTTAGATGTAGGTTAGATGCATTAGTCAGGGGTAAATGTAGAGTAATAGGGTAGGGATGGAATACTCTTGTAGAGTCAGTATGGACTTGTTGCACCAAAGGGCCTGTTTCCACACAGCAGTGATTCTATTCTATGGTTCTTTGGATTTTGTGAACCATATGAAAATGGAGTAGAAACTGAGTTTGGTAGGCCCAAAGGTACACGATACCACCTCCTAAAATACAACAGAGTTTGTTCATGCTCTTTGACAGTGACAGGACGTAGCTTGGCCAACTAATACACTAAGCTTCTCAGTATGATGACCATCAGCACTCGCCTGCATGAAGTTCATCAAGGTCCCAGTCTGACCCCTCTTCGACTGCCATCTTGTCCTCCAGATTCTGACCAACCATATATCCTTTACTGCCAGTCTGGTTATAAAATCAGACAGCACAGAAACAGACCCATCAGCCCACCATGTCAGTAACGTGACTTTTTTTTTTTCATTTCTCGATTCTGTATGTAATGATTGTATGTCGGTGCTCTGTACCTAAGATGGCACGTGTGTGTTTTTGACATTGTTAGACTGGAACTAATCTGTAACTGAAGAAGCTGTACCCTGGTGCCTTTTTACTGAAGAGGTCACCATAAGCGACAGCTTCTCACTGTACTCATTTGAATACATGTGACAATAAAGCTAATTCATTCTTTCATTCATTCATGTCTATGCTGATTGATGAACACAAATCCCATCTACCTGCACTTTGCCCATAGCCTGGCATTTTAAATGCTCATCCAAATATTTCTTAAATGTGACAAGAGTGCCTGCCCCCACCACCTGCACAGGCAGTGTGTTCCACCTTCTGGGTCAAAGTATATTTCTGCAGTTCCCCCCTAAATTACTTACTTCTCACTTTAAACTTACACCATCTGGTTTTAGATGACTGCCTTTCAGTAAAGGTCTACTCTATCTACGCCTCTCATAAATTCTGTGTACTTCAAACAGATGTTCCCTCAGCCTTGTCTGCCCCAAGGAAAAGAAGCCCAGTGTCTCCTCAAAACTGAGGCTTTCCATCCCAGACAACATCCTGATGAATCTCCAGTGCTCACATCCTTCTGATAGTGTGGTGACCAGACAGCATATAGTGTTCCTCATTCCTGACGAAGGGCTCCGTCCTGAAACGTTGATTTTCCTGCTCCTCGGATGCTGCCTGACCTGCTGTGTTTTTCCAGCAGCACATTCTCAACTCTGATCTCCAGCATCTGCAGACCTCACTGTCTCCATACAGTGTTCCAACTGTGACCAAACCAATATTTTAGAAAGTTGTAACAAGACTTCCTTGCTTCTATATTCTACACCATGGTTAACGAAAGCAAGCATCCTGTATGCCTTCTTTATTACCCTGTCAACCTGTACTGACACCTTCCGGGGTCTCTTTGTTCCTCAGTACTCCCTAGGGACCTATCATTCATTGTCTATATTCTTCCCTTATTGGACCTCCCAAAATGCATCACTTCACACTTATCAGGATTAAATTCCATCTCTCATTGCTCTATCCAATTTACCAGCTGATCAGTATCAATATTTAGCCTGAGACTATCCCTCTCAATGTCAATAACATTGCCAATTTTCATGTCATCCACAAACTTACTAATTGTACCAACTACATTCATATCCAAGCCGTAGAAGTGCATAACAAACAATAATGGTCTCAGTACTAATCCCTGTGGTACACCACTGGTTACAAAAAACAACCCTCCACCATCACCGTCTGCTGCCAATTTGCAAAGCAATTTTGGAGCCAGTTTACCAACTTGTCTTGGACCCCATAGACTCTTACTGTTTGGACCAGATTTCCCTGTGGGACCTTGTCAAAGTCCCTATTGAAATCTATGTAAACCACGTCAACTGCATTACTCTCACCGATATTTTCTTAGTCTCCTTTTCAAAAAAAGACTCAACCAAGTTAGTTAAACACTGACCATATTTCTAGGCTTAACAAGAAATTACTGTCCATTACAAATAAATCAGTTGCAAACACAGTTGCAAACTCCTTCTAAGACCTCCACACACATTGCAGACTGACGTACAAACAAAATTCATAGTTATTATGGATGGAAAGAAAAGTTTGTGCGAAGATTTGTAGCTCGGATGCTCGTTGTTGTGGTTCTGTTCGCCGAGCTGGAAGTTTTTGTTGCAAACGTTTCGCCCCCTGGCTAGGCGACATCATCAATGCTTGGGAGCCTCCTGCGAAGCGCTTCTTTGATGTTTCCTCCGGTGTTTATAGTGGTCTGTCCCTGCCGCTTCCGGTTGTCAGTTTCAGCTGTCCGCTGTAGTGGTTGGTATATTGGGTCCAGGTCGATGTGTTTGTTGATGGAGTTTGTGGATGAATGCCATGCCTCTAGGAATTCCCTGGCTGTTCTCTGTCTGGCTTGCCCTATGATAGTACTGTTGTCCCAGTCGAATTCATGTTGCCTGTCCTATATAGTGTTTAGTGCAGTCCTTGCATAGTATTTTGTACACTACATT
>NC_057713.1:124964643-125015898 GCF_004010195.1 Chiloscyllium plagiosum
TCGCAGGAGGCTCCCAAGCACTGATGATGTTGCCTAGCCAGGGGGCGAAACGTTTGCAACAAAACCTTCCAGCTCGGTGAACAGAACTACAACAATGGAAAGAAAAATCAGGGGAACACAGTTCAGTAGCACAATATTCAATGAGATGTCTTTTTGCATCTTTTGAATCCTTCATCTTTCCAAGTCCTATCAGTTCTTTATTTTGACACAGAATTTGTCCTTTGGCTGACTAATTGTTGAGTTTTTCAGTCAGTGATTAAACGTAGCATCTTAGAAGCAAATAGGAAGTAAGTTTAGCTAGTTATCTGTTAATTCTTCCTTATTTCTCTGCATGGAGAGGGAAGTCCTGCTTTATAAGAGGTTTTCTGCTCTTGCATTGTTCACACAGTTTGTTCACCTACCCAGGAACCAATCAGAGAGTTGACATGCTGACACTCCAAACCCACATACCTGATCCTGACTGAAAACAAAAGCAATCAACAGACTGACTCTGAGCAAAACTGCCTGGGACACTTACTCAAGGGATCAATGAGTCTAGCAATGCTCCTGCTCTACTTCGACAAAGCAAAAATGTAAATACAACTCACAATGAGCTTTGGTATTTTTTTAAAGGCTGCAACAATCTCGATGGTTTAAAGCAGTATCCTGTTCCCATTTTGGCCCACAATCCAACTGAAAAGAAAAATAAAAAAGATGGTGCCTTTACAACCTGCACAGTAATCTTTGTGATTCATGGCCAGGACACTCAAAATCCTTGGTACTTCAGAGTTCTGTAATCTCCTTCAGTTTAACTAGTTTACTCACTGCCCAGAAATGAGACCTGGAGACCTATCCATGAATCCTTGCAGCCAACTGTGGAGAAGATCATTGTTGAAAACATACCTCCTTTTGTAGCGGTGCTGTGTTCTGTCAGTTAAAATCCCAGCAGTCCAGTCAGCACCTTAGACAGCAACACTGAAAGTGTCAGAGAGTCATGGTCACAGAGATGTCCAGAAACATATCCTCTGTTCAATTCGTCAATGCCAAGCAGATATTCTATTTAATCTAGTCCCATTTGTCAGCATTTGGCTCATATCCCTCCAAATCCTTCCTTTTCGTTTTTAATTGGGTTTAATTGTCCCAGCCTCCACCACCTCTTCTGGCGCCGCTCACTCCATCCACGCATCATCCTCTGCGTGAAAAAATTGTCCCTTAAGTCCCTTTTAAATCTTTCTCCTCTCACCTTTAATCTATGTCCTCTAGTTTTGGACTCGTCCACCCCAGGGAAAAGACATTGGTATTCATCCTACCTGTGCCTATCATGATTTTATAAACCTCTACAAAGTCACACCTCAGCCTCCGATGCACCAGGGAAAAAAGACCCAGCCCCTGTTTAGCCTCTCCCTGTAGCTCAAACCCTCGGTTTAACAACATCTTTCCTATTTGCACGGTTGCACAAGAACCATTGTGCTCTAGAAGAACTACCTGTATTCATTGACCCTTACTCCCACAACTTTTAGGAGGATTTTTACCCTGTGGGATGGTCAGGCAGGCCATGGAAGTTCCAGAACAATCCACCATTTTATCCTTTAAATGCCTGATGCAAATAACAACTCCTTCATAGCTCCTCACAGGTGACCTGCTCAACAATAATACATTCTGCTTGGTATTATATCTGATTGAATGGTATACCGCAACTCATTATAGGGGATCAACACTCTTTTAATACTCAGAGCACATAAATATTTGACATCTTAGCAAAGTTCAACAATTTGAAGCCAAGCACTGAGTTAGGAATCTTCAAGTAATTTTTTTTTTGCAATCTTGGACATCACCTGTTGAAGTTCTTTAAAAATTCTTCCATGGAATAACTCTCTGGCTTTCTAAATTTATTCCAATACGACCATGTCCCATTTACATATAACCAGTCATCTTTCCTGTAAATTTTATCCATTGATGTTAATAAATTATTCAAACCTTTTTCAGCTAGAGCTGTTATTCTGGAATGTTGGAGGTTGAGCGGTGACCTTATGGAGTTTTATAAAATCATGAGGGGCATGGATAGTGTAAATAGACAAGGTCTTTTCCCTGAGGTGGGGGAGTCCAGAACTAGAGGACATAGGTTTAGGGTGAGAGGGGAAAGATATAAAAGAGACCGAAGGGTGGTGCGTGTATGGAATGAGCTGCCAGAGGAAGTGTGGAGGATAGTACAACTGTAACATTTAAAAGGCACCTGGATGGGTATATGAATGGGAAGGGTTTGGAGGGATATAGGTCAGCTGCTGGCAGAGGGGCCTAGATTGGATTAGGATGGTTGGCATGGACGAGTTGGACTGAAGGGTCTGTTTCTGTGTTGTACATCTTTATGACTCTGTGACTCTAATCGCCAATTTTTTAACCTCTAACTGTGAGGTAACACTGATCCTGCTTCTCATAAGAAATGATAGTGCCAGTGCCATAACTTGTTTTCCTCTAGAATGAGGACATAACCTATTTCCATATATACTTTATTCTTTGATTGATTAGTAGATTGAACTTTACTGAACATTGGCAAGAAATCATATCCAGACCCTTTATATTTTGTTTCAGCCATTCTTCCAAAAATGATCTCAATTTACAATCTTCTATCTCAGTTTCCATTCTTCACCTTTAGGCAACTATCCCCTGCTACCAATGTCAAATTAGATCTCAGTCAGTCAGACAGTGAGACAGATACCAAGAGGCTTTTCGTTGTTGTTAGAGTTTACTAATTACTAGTCTTACAACTGTTTTGCTACACCTCTCCCACCTGCTTTCCCTTTATCATGTCCCAGTCAATTAATTAACCCCAATTGCCTGCTTCACCTTGTCGCTCCATTGATAGTTGGGTACAAGTCGGTGCTATCGCTTGGATACAGGACTCCCAGAATTGTGGACTGTCCAGAGATGAACCTGAATCCCACTAAACCATGGAACCATTCATTACCCAAGCTGAGATTTCACTCCAGGATAGCTGATAGCAACAGAAGTCGCATGAATCTGAGGGGCAAAGATTGGAAGTTTCTTGTAGCATCTGTAGTCTCAGGGTGCCCACTCAGAAAGCCAGATTGATGCTGCTGAATTGCAGGGAATTAATATCTCCAGATGGCTTTTTAAATAAAGTGCTGGGCTATCAAATCTGAAGTGGGTTTATTGACTTCTTGCCCAACCCTGCTTTATGATTGTCAGGCACTTTGACCATGAATGACTGGCTGCTATATGAATGTACATGCCACACTGTACTCCTGCTAACAGAAGTTGTGCACATTTCTCAGTGCACTGAAGGAAATTCAACACTACAACCTGTTTCCAGCCAGCATCCCTGACAGTGCAGCACTCCCTCAGTACTGCACTGGGGTATGAGCTAAAATAAATTATTTTCTTACGTCCCAGAGTGTGACTCCCACACATAGCGCCATGTTTCATATGAACTAAAATCTGGAAAATTGGATTTAAGAATATCTGGATGACTCAAGTGATATTTGAGTAAAAACTGAAGCTATAGCGGATGCTATAAATCAGAAACAAAAATAGAAATTGCTGGAAAAGCTCAGTGGGTCTCTGCAGCATCTGTGGACAGAAATCAGAGCTAACATTTCAGGTCGCATGACCCTTCCTCAGAACACTCTCTTCTGTTATGAGGAAAGGTCAGTCAACTCAAAATGTTAACTCTGATTTAATAACACCATAAGACATAGGAGCATATTAAGGCCATTCTGCCCATCAAGTTTGCTCTACTATTCAATCATGGCTGATAGGTTTCTTAACACCATTTTCCCAGTTTCTCCCCATAACCTTTGATCTCCTTGGCAAACAAGAACTTATCTATCTCTGTTTTAAATAGTTTCAAAGAGATGATCTCCACAGTTTTCTGTGGCAATGGATTCCACAGATTCGCCACTCTCTGGGCAAAGAGATTTCTCCTTATCTCCATTTTAAAAGGTCTTCCTTTTACTCTGAGGCTGTGCCCTTGTGTCCTCGTCTCTCCTGCCAAAGGAAATATCTTCCCCACGTCCACTCTGTCCAGGTCGGTCAGTATTCTGAAAGATTTCTCTCCACAGATGCTGCAGGACCTACTGAGCTTTTCCAGCAATTTCTATGTTGTTTCAGAAATCCAAGTAATACACATCTTCATTGTTTCAATGAATGTAAAAAGCTTAATTACATAGAGATGCAACGTTTGTATCTTCATCCAAGTGGGTGAATCTTTTGTAGTCTATGTATTTTTATCTGAGCTCGATGCCTAGCTTATGAAGAACACTTCTGTTTAAAAATTGACAGAATTCAAATTGCATGTGTTGCAAAATAAATAATGCCTTTAGATCATAATGGGATTGATACTGTTTGAATCTCCCCTGCAGAGCCATAGTTACCTTTTACATCAACCAGAGGTATTGTGATACCTCTGTCTCAGATGCTCGAGAAAAATGAATAATACATGAGGATGGTATTTCAGTCCCAGAAATCATCGAAGAGGTCAAGATCTTTCTTTGCCATGAACTTTGTAAGATGTGTAGAGCACGAACAGGAGCTAAAGGTTAGGTACTTGACCAGACACTACAGTTTGGCTTATAAACTCAACAGTCGTTCACCAAGAATGTAGCAAATAGAATGTTCAAGTACTTTGTGTGGTTTTAGCTTCCTGTTCTACTCTGAACGCGAGTGGAGTTGAGTGCCAGAAAATACAGAGGAAAAGTTAGCATTCTAAGCTTAAACCCACTGTTAAGCCGGTATTTCGTATTGATTTTTTGTCTTGAAGCCTGTAATCTGGAAAGCTTGTAACAGTGAGCGAGGTAAATATCATTTTATTTGCTCAAATAGGCTTAGATTGGTTTGCAATGAAAAATTCTGGATTGCCTGAATGAAGACTGAAAGCACCAATTATCCATTACTGCTTTCAACAGTAACTAGGTCATTAAAAGGTACTGGCAACTAGGGTTAGGATCATTTCAATCCAATAGTTGCATTTGGAAAGCTAATTTTGAAATAGAAATAATTTTGCTCTGAGGAGGAAATATAAGAGCTTCTTAAAGCAGTATTTTTAACATTCAGAATGCTGCAGATGCGAAATGCCATTTTGGAGGTAAACGTCTGTTTCACTTATCAACAGAAATGTATTGATCATGAATTCACATTTGTAGCTCATGTCTTGTGCTGCAATTATTAGTAAAGTAAAATAAAATGGTCTGGCACTGCTTCCATTTTAAAATTCTCACCTTTGTTTCTATTCTCTCACCCATAGTCTCTCTGACTCATGAGGACGTACAACCTAAGCTCTCCACACTTTCCCAATTCCAGCCTTGTGTGGATCACCAATTTACACCATCTCATCCTTAACTTGTCCAATTAGGGAGTTGAAGGTAATGGAGAATAGGCACAAAATTTGATTAATGGTCACAATCAGATTAGCCTTTGATGGTACTTGATTTTATTGAATGGTAGATCAGGTGAGATGAACCAAATTGCCCATTCTGCTCCCTGTGCTTTTACAAACTTTTCCACCTTTCCATGATTCTTTGCTACTTTACAACTGTGCATTGTTACATTTTATTTGATTATCATTCAAGAATTAACAAAACAAGGGGTGACATGGTGGCTCTGTGCTTAGCACTGCTGCCTCACAGCACCAGGGTCCCAGGTTCAATTCCTCAGGCAACTGTGTGTGTGGAGTTTGCACATTCTCCCCGTGTCTGCGTGGGTTTCCTCTGGGTGCTCCAGTTTCCTCCCACAGGCCTGGTGAATTGGCCGTGCTAAATTGCCCATAGCGTTATGTGCATTAGTCAGAGGGAAATGGTTACTCTTCGGAAGGTTGGTGTGGACTGGTTGGGCCGAAGGGCCTTTTTCCACACTGTAGAGAATCTAATCTAATCATTCCTATGATGTTTTACTCCATTGAATCCACAGTGAAATGCAACTTCTTGTTGTTAAAGCATCTGCACATTGAGCAGCTCAGGGGTTACCGTACTATCTCTAACATTTAGGTAAAATGAATGGAAAAGGAGAAGAGCCTAAAATTTACAAATACAGTTAACTGGTGTTTCACTTCTTAATGACACAGTGCCACTGGACTTCAGGTGAAAAATCTTAGTTAGTTTATGTTAAAACAGACTTCTTGAGTAAGCACACTTTGATGTTTTTGCTTTCAACATGTAACACCTTTCCTGCTTGCAAATTTACATTCAGGAGCATTTGACAAGAAAGGGGAATTAATAAAAGATACAAACACACAAAGTGTCTTGAATAATAAACGCAACCTAGTTTGGAATCAAAACTAGAATTAATGCCTAAACCCATCTTGGCTGGAAGTTTGTTTCATATCACCTCTTTGTTCAGCACATCATAGGTTCTCGTTGATATTTCTTTTCGGGATCATTCACTTTGAATTGTTTTAAGTCACCAATCTGCAGTGACTTGCACAGTTAATTACACAATGTATGTTTACACTTTCTTCCCTGGTACTTAAATTGGCAGCCATCCATATCTTTCCATTGATGTATTTTATATAGCTGCAAAGATTCAGCAGTTGTGTCTCATTTTAGCTGAGCCTTTGCCTTCTTATCACCAATAATTACCAACAGAAAAGTGCTCTGAAGAAAATATTTCATTTGCCCCATCTCTTACAGCATAAAAAAACAGTATCACTAATAACATGCAGATCATATTGCATTCAGGTTGTTAAAAATAAATCAAAGCTTTCTTTTGCCCATTTGCGATAAAGTAGTGCCCCTTCAAAAATGCAGGAATTATCATAAGAGAATGTTGCTATATACTTGATTAGAATGCTACATGACCTACTATTCATTTCAATATGAAAGCTTTCATACAGGATTCTTTTATCCTCCTATGTATATTCTGCCACATATTTGATGTATTTTCGCACCTCTTTTCATTTTCCAATGTATCTTTACCAACAAAACCGAATGAAAGTCACCATAGTCCCAAAGGACCATAGGGCTGCTGTCTCATTGGAATGAGCGAGAGAGAGAGACAGAGAGAGACAGAGAAATGAATGGTCGTGGTTTAATGTGTGGGTCAGCACATCTCAGGCGAGGGGAAGAGGCAGGAATTTCATGGCAACCTCAACTGGTGAGGAAATTGAATGCATGTTATTGGCATTACTCTGCATTGCAAGCAAGTTATCAGATGTTTGAAATTTGTGATGTAATCGCCGAGTTCAGTTAATTCTAAAAATAACAAATGTTATAAGCGTCACATGAATCCTCGGCAAGGTGGAATCAAATGTGTTACACCAACTGTATTGCGACTAAATGGAGAATAACATGTCATGACTAAAGTCATCATATCAGCATTATGTGTTGTGTAAGGGCTTCAGGACCTGGAACAACTTTGTGATTGCGTCAGTCATAGGGTCATACAGCGTGGAAACAGACCCCTCAGTCCAACCAGCCCATGCCAAATCTAATCCCAAACTGAACTAATCCCACCTGCCTGAATTTGGCCCATATCCCTTCAAACATTTCTTAGTCATGTGCTTCTCTAAATGTATTTTATGTGTTGCAATAATATCCACATCCACCGCTTCCTCTGGAAGTTCATTCCACATACGAACCCTTCTCTGTGTAAAAGAATTGTCCCTCATGTCTTTTTTAGATCTCTCTCTCCTTTCCCCTTAAATCTTGTCCTCTAGTCTTGAAATCCCCTAGGGAAAGGACACATACCGTTAACTGTATCAATACCCCTCAGGATTTTATAAACCTCTATAAGGTCACCTCTCAACTTCCTGCACTCCAGTGAAACACGTCTCAGTCTATCCAGGCTTTCTTTATAACTCAAACTTTCCGTTCCCAGCAACATCCTGGTAAATCTCTTCTGAACCCTCTCTAGCTTCTTTTCTGTTAACTTATAAACTGGTTCACAAATGTTCTTTAGGAAAGGGAACCCTGTTTTTTTTTTGTTGCAGCGAACAAAAATATGATTCAAAACCCATATTGTTGCTTTTTTGAAATATCCGAGCAAGTCTGTCTGCTCTAGAGTCAATATCATCCTTTCAGGGTAACAGAGGTCAGGCAGTAAATGCCAGCCTAGTTAGCAATGCCCACTTTTTAAGAATATTTTCTTAAAAATAATTTAAGAAAAATCTGCATGGCATCAATTTAATTATCCTGAAATGCTGGTTCTTTGTTTCAATTTTGTGAGCCTGAATCATTTATCTCAGCTGCAAAAGAATTGCAAACCTATCCATCTCTAAAGCCACTGAATAAAGTACACAGTTACAATGAAAGATTTGCTACAAGGACTTTCATTCTTTTTACTGTGGAGGATTACTATGTAACACTAAAGAAACAACTTGGCCATGTTGTTGTCCTTTTTAAAAGTCTGTCTGAGATTACATACTTTGGTAAAGATTTTCTCAAACATAGTTTGTGGTGGCGATAGAAGTTGTACTGAAAACCCAGTTTATATTTCCACAGATGTCTAAAAAGCTGAGGATATGGTCATAGATTACAGACAGGGAAAAATCAATAGCCTACTGTCTCTAAGGCATTGATACAGATTAGATATCACAGCTAGGAAGCAGCTAGTGATCTCTGCTTCCAACAGAGCTTCGTAAAAGTTATTTGGTTGTTAAAATTCTTTTTTTGCATGGCTTTCAGGTCATAAAATGAGACGAGTACCAATTTTTCCAGTGTTCTGCTTGTCTTTGTAATTGGAGAAATGCTCAAGCATCCTGGTGATTTCTCATTTACTCTGTGAGTACAAAGAACACTTGCATTTACAAAACATCGGCACTTATGGGCAGTAAGTTTCAGCACTACACAAAAGCAATCACACTCAAAGCCCATTTTTTTTAAGAGAGATGGCTTCATACAACATTTGTCATCAGCAAGTTACAACAACAAGCTTTATTTTATTCGCATTGTGTCTAATTCTATGATCTTATTTTTATGCTGCCACATTTCAAAACAATATCTAATCCTAAAGCACAGATTGATGGAGAAAGTCAGGAGTGTTTTTAACTTGATCAGTGCATTTTGTTAGAAATCAGCACTTAAGCTTTAAAAAAGGTTAGTGATCTACTTTACAAAGGCTTGCACAACATATTTTTGCTCTGCAATACAGAAAGGCACTTTAACGGTGTCAATGTAGTATGGCTATGCCCATTTGCCATATTGTGTGAACTGCTACTCCACTGCTTGAGAGTGTGGTGCTGGGAAAGCACAGTAGGTCAGGCAGCAACCAAGGAGCAGGAGAATCAACATTTCGGGCAAAAGCCCTTCATCATTCCTGATGAAGGGCTTTTGCCTGAAATGTCCATTCTCCTGCTCCTTGGATGCTGCCTGACCTGCTACGCCTTTCCAGCACCATTCTCTCAACTCTGATCTCCAGTTTCTGCAGTTCTCACTTTCACCTACTCTACTGCTTGATCTAGTGTGATAAACGTAAACCACTTCTGACTGTAAGCATCTCCTGTACTTACCAAGATATGGCTTGTTGCAGGTTGACAATTTTACATTAATATTCGAGAAAATGTCACTAGGAGGCTTATCTTTAAGGTGAGAGGAGAGAGAATTGAAAAAGACTTGCGGGGCACATTTTTTACACCAAGGATGGTTCGCGTGTGGAATGCACCTCCTGCGGAAATGGTGGATGTGGCACAGTTACAATGTTTAAAAGATACTTAGATAAGTACATGAATAGGAAAGGTTTGGAGATATGGGACATTTGCAGGTAGGTGTGGCTAGTTTGGTTTGCATTTGGTCTGGACTGTTTGGACCAAATTTCCAAATTGGTCTATTTCCATGCTGTATGACACCATGACTCTATGACCCTCTGTTCGGTCTTACTCTTGTGACATTCTGAACTGTTCTGCCAACAAATCCACATGACATTGTCATCATGGTGGGTAATGCTTATGGCAATCCTCCATGTTAACCCTTTTTACACTGAGACAACAACTTTCCCTAAGGAAATGCAAAATATTGCAACTGCTGAAACTGCTGGAGAAGCTCAGCAGGTCTGGCAGCACCTGAGGAGAGTTAATGTTTTGAAATGAATGACTCACCTTTGCATATTTCCTCAAACATGTTTAACCATTATTAGTATTTATATTTTAGCGTGTCCAGTTACAGTTACCACAAGCTGATCTCCCCCAAGCTCCGATTTTACAAGGTTAGGTGACCTGGAGGTTCCACTACCATCCTAGAATAGGTTCTCTATGGACTTGGATGGTTAGTGGTTTGTTGTGCAAAAGACCATTGCTTTTGATTCTCTTCCTGACAGTGTAATGGGACAGTAGAGCACAAGAATAGGCATTTTGGCCCATCATGTCTGTGCTGACCTTGATGCTATTCTAAACTAATCCCACCTGCCCACACCTGGTCCTTATCCCTCTATTCCCTGTCTGTTCATGTGTCTGTCTAAATGCCTCTCAAACATTGCTATCGTATCTGCTTCTACCACCTCCCCTGGCCACACAGTCCAGGCACCTACCACCTCCTGTGTATATCTCCTTTAAACTCCCTCACCCTTCTTCTCACCTTAAACCTCTGCTCCCTCTTAGTACTTGACATTTCCACCCTGGGAGAAAAGACTCTGACTATCCATGCTCTCATAATTTCAGATACTTCTATCAGTTTGCCCCTCAACCTCTGCCACTCTAGTAAAAATATTCCAGGAGTATCCAACCTCTCCTAATAGCTAGTACACTCCAATCCAGGTGACATCCTGGTAAACTTCCTTCACACCGTCTCTAAAGCCTCTACATCTTTTCAATAGTGCAGCAATCAGAATTGCCCACAAAACTCCAAATGTGGCTGAACTAAAGTTTTTACAGCTGCAACATGACTTGGATGATTTTCATATCTGTAGATTCATTCAAACTGAAGGATATTTATTTGCTTGAATTTCCTTAATGGATGGCATTTCCTCTGCTGAGACAGGTAATTTCTTCTTTGAATCGTTGGACGTTAGTCACCTCTTCTCAGCAGTGGTTCCCTGGGGAGTTGTGCGTCAGCAGATTTTTATTCTCATTTATCTGTAAATATTTTACTTCAGCACAGTGATTGGTTTGAAGTCTCACCTTTACCCTCCATGGTTAGTTAAAACAACATTTTTTTATTAACTGGCTGGGCCAGACTTTATTGTCTGTCCCCAGTTAACTTTGAGAAGGTGGTGGTGAGCTGTCTTATTTAACCGTCACAGTCCATGTGCTGTAGGTTGACTCTCAATGCTACTATAGAGGGAATTCCAGGAAGTTAACTCAATGGCAGTGAAGGAACAGTGTTATATTTCTAAGTCAGGATGATGACTGGTTCAGAGGGGAACTTGCAGGTGGTGGTGTTCCCATGTATCTGCTACCCTTGCCCTTCTTGATGGAAGTGGTCATGTGTTTTGAAAGTGATGTTTAAGGAGCTTTGGCAAAATTCTGCCATCAATCTTATGGATAGTATACACTGCAGAAACTGGCCGTCAATGGTGGAGGGAGTGGATATTTGTAAATGTGGTGCCAATCAAGTATGCTGCTTTGTCCTGGATGGCGCCAAGCTTCTTGAGAGTTATTGGAGATGTACCTATCCAGGCAAGTGGGGAGAATTCCTTTACACTCCTGACTTGTGCCTTGTAGACAGTGCCAGGCTTTGGGGAGACAGGAGGTGAGTTACTGGCTGCAGTATTCCTAGCCTTTGACCTGCTCTTATAGCCACTGTGTTTATATAATGGGTACAGTTCAGTTTCTGGTCACTTCCTTGGTTCAGCTATTGAGGCTGGTTCTAATTAGACATGCTCTCTTTCACACATACCAAAGGTTCTTCCTGGGAAGATAAGTAAGTTACTTATTCTACTTGAACTTGCCTCCTTTGAGTCACTTCCACACTTAATAATGGTCTTGAATCTGTCTTAGCTATGTGTTCACTAACCTGTGTTGCACTGTGAATCATATCAGCTAAAGATTCATCAATTGACTCTTACAGAGTATGCTGTTCATAGGCTTCGTTTTCATTACAAACCTTGCTGACTTTCAGTCATTGTTGATAGCAGTTGGAAAACATTTGTGCCAATCCAGCATAATCACAAATTCCTGCTTCATTGATAGTATAAAAGTTATTTACTATGTCAACATAACTAATGTCAATGGATTCTGTTTTTTGCTAAGGTTCCACCATCAGATTTAGGATCCCAAAAAATCTTCTGCCATCTGTCTGTTGACCGTGGCCCTTAGCTTTACATAGTTTTATCTCATTCACCATTGAAGGAAGATCGATGTCAAGACATACCTTATAAAAATTGAAAAAACTGCAGATGCTGGAAACCAGAATCCAAAACTGACATTGCTGGAAAAGCTCAGTAGATCAGGCAGTATCTGTGGAGAGAAATCAGAGTTTACGCTTCAGGTCCAGTTCACTCGAACTGAAACTTTAACTCTGATTTCTCTCCACAGATGCTGTCAGATATTTCCAGCAATTTTTGTTTTTGTTCAAGACATTCCTTCCTAAACAAAATTGAAAATGCTTGATTGTGAAGTGTCTATTATTTAACATCCCTTAACTTGGAGAGCTGCTTTTAGCACACACCTTAAGTGCCACATCTCCTAGACCACGTGTTTTCATTATTTTTGACTATCGCTAGTATTACATTAATCGTGATTCATTACATTAATCATGTCCGAAGGTATGCAGGTTAGGTGAATTGGCCATGCTAAATTGCCCATGGTGTTCAGGGATGTGTAGGTTAGGTGTATCAGTCAGGGGTAAATGTAGAGTAATAGGGTAGGGGAATGGGTCTGGGTGGTTTACCTTTCAAAGGATCGGTGTGGACTTGTTGGGCCAAAAGGCCTGTTTCCACACTGTTGGGATTCTAACTGCATGATAATATAGTGACACTCATCCCAGTGTGTAACTTGAAATTTAAGAGTTGACCATGGAAATAAATATCAGCCTCCTGAAGAGTAATATTTGGATCACTCAATTCTCTTAGGAACACTAATTAAGTTTTCCTTCTGTTGTAACTTGTTCTACCTCAGTAACCTATTTTAGTACAGGTAGCTATTTGATTTCTTGCTTTTTTCAAACTGTGTCTCAATTCTGCACATTAT
Organism: Chiloscyllium plagiosum; assembly: GCF_004010195.1. Taxonomy (NCBI): domain Eukaryota; kingdom Metazoa; phylum Chordata; class Chondrichthyes; order Orectolobiformes; family Hemiscylliidae; genus Chiloscyllium; species Chiloscyllium plagiosum. The sequence goes on from NC_057713.1 coordinate 124,977,692, forward strand.
CTGCAAGAGATCTATTGTGTGAGAGATAAAACATTAACTTTTGATAGCTATTTGTCCTCGAGGTTTCTTTGCTCCACAGCACTGGCAAAAATGTTAGTGTCTAGTGCATGTTCTACTCACTACATTGGTTTCCTAAGTGTGCTGTTTGGAATTTTGTACAATAAAAGATCTACTGATCTCCACAGCCAATGTTGATCTCCTCCATTTAGAATTGATCTATGTTGCTTCTGGACTTCTGCTTCACTCCCCATCCGAATGGCTTTCTTTCAAGTCAGGTTGGATGCTATAAATCTGACAACTACTCATCAGCAATTCCCACAACAAATTTGTCCCTTCTGAATTCTGACTTGAAGTCACTACAGTCACATTTCTTCACTAATCTGTTGAAGTCATTAATGAATTAATCTATAGAATTCCTTGGATGCTCGATTCTGTAGTTCAAGTCATGTCAAAGGCCTCAAACATAGCAGTTTTTTCTATTTTAAACCTTGCCGAGCCATAACGTCATCAGCTTTATTTCCAGTTATATCCAGAAGTGTATTTATTTTGGTTTGATTTATTGTTGTCACATGTACCTAAGTACAGTGATAAGTTTAGTTTTGCATGCAATACAGGCAGATCATAACAAATAAGGACATACAGAATAGAGGGTGTTTAGACAGAGTGAGGCATACCAGGTTATGGCTGCACAGGAGGGGTACAAAGCAAGATCAACATTAGATTGAAATTAGAGAAGTCCATTCAGCAGGCTAATAACAGCAGAGAAAAAACTGTTCTTGAACCTGTTGGTGTATGCTTTTGAGTATCTTCTGCCTGTTGGAAGAGGTTGTAGGAGGGCATTACGGAGGTGGGGAGGGGAGGGGGGTGTCTTTGATGATGTTGGCAGCCTTTCTGCAACACTAAGAAGTGTAGATGGAGTTCATGGATGAGAAGTTGGCATCCGTGATGGTCTGGGCTGAGCAAACCACCTTCTGTAGTTTCTTATGGTCCTGGGCAGAGCAGTTGTCACACCAGGCATTATGTACCCAGATAGAAAGTTTTCTATGGTTCATCTGTGAAAGTTGGGTCCTTTGAGTCCTGATGAACATGCTTAGCTTCTGATGTAGTTACTAATTGAGAAGCTAATTGTTTTCTTCAAGATGACTAATTCTGTTCTCTAATTGTCCCATCTCTGAAATTATGTCTTGGCAGTATTATTTCTGATACCACATCTTTCAATTGTGAATAGGTATTTGACTTATTTAAACCACTTTTTTATCACAGTGAAAGTTTTCTGCTGCCTTTTACTGCTATAGTTCAAGTCCGTGCTGGCCTCGACCTCTTCATAGCCAACTGCCGCCGCGATATTAACCGCCACCTGAACTCCCCCACCCCTCTCACCCACTCCAACCTCTCACCCTTGGAACGTGCAGCCCTCCACTCCCTCCGTTCCAACCCCAACCTCACGATCAAATCGGCAGACAAGGGAGGCACGGTAGTAGTTTGGTGCACCGACCTTTACATTGCTGAGGCTAAACGCCAGCTCGCGGACACCTCCTCCTACTGCCCCCTTGACCATGACCCCACCCACCACCACCAAACCATCATCTCCCAGACCATCCATAACCTCATCACCTCAGGGGATGGTATTTCCCTGACTTGAATTGTCAGCTATCAAGATGGCCTTTGATACGCAATTTTGATCTTTAATTTAGCACATATGAAGACCAAACATCTTCCTGGGGGATTTACATTTCTGCAGTTGCAAGAGCCGAACGCCCAAATGTATTGAACTGCTCTCACAGTCACAGCCCCACACACAGTCTTTGCAGAATGCCATAGTTTTGACATACACTATGCAGACCAGCCCTCTCCCAAAACAATCCTCCCCTACTCGAGTGGTATCATTGCCCACCCTCTATTTTCATTTTAAAACATGCTTGCAGTTCAGTTTGCGGCAAGTGTTTCCAATAGATCACAATGTTAATTATGTATGCTGAAAGTTACTGAGTAGGATGTAAATGGGACGGTAGTTTCTGTTCTTGATTCCTTCTTTATTTTCTCTGGTGTTTCATTTACAGTTCTCACTAATGCATTTAGTGGCCTTTATAAAGCTGAAAAATTGATCAGCGTGAGATGACGAGTTCCAGTAAAGTCTTTCTCCTTTATCCCAATCAGTACAGTCGAGAAAATAGTCAATTTTGAGTGACATGATGAAGTGAATACGTCAGCACCTGCTGACTATCATTGGAGCTCCTGTGACTCTCCTCCAATTCATGGCAGGAGTTTAAGTTCTGAGGTTGTGTTCCATGATTATTCTTTCATTGACTTTGTATGCACTGCAGTAGTGTTATGACTTGTAGGTTATGCCATTAATGAATTGAAGAACTACCACATTCACTGTATGTTAACCTATATTCCTGGAATTATGACTGCAGTATGTGGCTTCCTGTTAAGAGGGAGAGGTGTAGGTAGTCAACCTCTCATTACACCTACTACTTGCCGGCTACTTGCGGAGCGTTTCAGAGAACACCTCTGGGACACCCGGACCAACCAACCCCACCACCCTGTGGCTCAACACTTCAACTTCTCCTCCCACTCCACCAAGGATATGCAGGTTTTTGGACTCCTCCATCGTCAGACCACAGCGAAACGACGGTTGGAGGAAGAACGCCTTATCTTCCGCCTAGGAGCCCTCCAACCACCAGGGATGAACTCGGATTTCACCAGTTTCCTCATTCTCCCTCCCCCCACCTTGTCTCAGTCAAATCCATCGAACTCAGCACTGCCTTCCTAACCTGCAATCTTCTTCCTGACCTCTCTGCCCCCACCCCAGTCTGACCTATCACCCTCACTTTGACCTCTTTCCACCTATCACATTTCTGACGCCCCTCCCCCAAGTCCCTCCTCCCTACCTTTTATCTTAGCCTGCTGGACAAACTTTCCTCATTCCTGAAGAAGGGCTTATGCCCGAAACGTCGATTCTCCTGTTCCCTGGATGCTGCCTGACCTGCTGCGCTTTTCCAGCAACACATTTTCAGCTCTGATCTCCAGCATCTGCAGACCTCACTTTCTCCTTTACTGCTGTAGTGTCAGGTTTTACCATATTTTGTGGCTGGAGTAAAGGATATCCTGCCATCTCAAAGCTAAAATGAAGGTTTCCTGCTCTTTGCTGGTAAAAGGGTAGAATACTCCCTTTTTCCCATTATTTTGGAAAAGATGAATGCTGAACAATCTTACCAATAAGTTGACCAAAAGTGTTTTGATCATCATCTGATGTTAACTCCCCACTGTATGGTAAGGGATATATAAACCTACCATGACCCTCCCAGAAATTGGGATTTTAAAAAATTCATTCACAGGGTGAGGGCATTGCTGGCTAGGGTGGCATTTATTGCCCATCCCTAACTGCCATTAAGAGGCAAGCACATTGCAGTGGGCCTGGAGTCATGTGTAGGCCAGACCAGGTAAGGATGGTAGTTTCTTTCCCTAAAGGACATTAGTGAACCAGATAGGTTTTTCCAACAATTAGGAATAGATTCATGGTCATCAGTAGACTCTTAATTCTAGATCTTTATTGAATTCACAATCTACAATTTGCCATGGCAGAATTCGAACCCAAGTCCAAAGGGCATAACCTGAAGTCCTAGCTACTGTTCCCCACCAGCTCTGCCTCACTCCTACTTATCTCTCAGCCCCTTTGGACACCCCCTCCCCACCCCACCCCATGCCCAAAACATTGACTGTCCTGCTCCTCGGATGCTGCCTGACCTGCTGTGCTTTTCCAGCGCCACACCTTATGTCTCTGGATTAACAGTGCAGTGATAAATCCACCAGGCCGTGGCTTTCTCTTTCAAGGATAAATTCTATGATAGCCTTCATTTCTTGATTTCTACCATGCCAAAATCAGACAAAGTAATCATTGTTGGTGACTTAAACAGAAGAGTTGGTGCAAATCACGAGGGATAGGAGGGAGTCATTTGAAAACAATTGCGTCAGCAGTTGGTTTTCCCTTGCTGAACGTGTGCTGAGCATTACCTCTTGATCACCGGACAAGATTTATGTCTCCCTAATCATTACAAGACATCTTGGATGTGCCCATTCTAAGCACTGACATCTAACTGACTATAACATCACCACACAGTCGAACTCAAAGAAGGCACATGTGATGATGAATGCTGGATTCTCCACTTTTTTTTAAATTTCAAAACTAAGCATCAGAATCCTCATAGATTTCTCAAGGGCATTAAAATAAAAAAAATCTCAATGTCTCAGCCTGTTCATGAAGGAGTCTCTGTCAGAGAGACTCAAATTACATGTACACAGTGAAAATGGACACCCACTGTATTGAGGATAACTGGGCAACCTTCCAGACACTTGGCTGCTCTCGGCCTCTTGGGCCTACCATTGGTAAGCATCAGGATTGGTTCGATGGAAACAGTGGTGCAATCCAAACTCTGGCGGCGAAACATTGTCCCGACATGATTTACCTCAATGACAAGTCATTATTAATCCTAATGCCCATCAAAACATCTGCAGGGCAGTTGAATAGAAACTCAGAGATGCAAGACACTTGGCTAAATCAGAAACATAAAGACTGGGAGATGTTCTGAGATACTCCGAAATCTATCTATATGCCCATGTCTACTGGTTCGTCACTATTCCTCAGTGCTGACAGACAAGTCAAGCCTGTTCATAGAAAAGATCCAAATTCTAGAAAGATAGGCAGAGCACTTCAATCACATCCTCATTCAACCTTCATAGGTTGATGAAGAAGCCATAAATAATCTGTTTCAGGTTGCCACCAATTGTTCTCTTATTGATCTTCCCATGTCGTTGGAAAAGACAAATATAATCAAATTCCTGTCTCGTAGCAAGCTTCCAGTGGCTGATACTATCCCAGCTGAGATCTATAGGCTGGAGATTAATGCCTGGTCAAGAAGCTTATTGAACTCTGGTAGAATACAAAGATTCCTTCATTGTCCAAAAGCAATTGATCACACCAATTATGCAACAATCAGAGAGAATTCATGTCCCTCTCCATCCCAGCAAAATCTTTTCAGAATTCTTCTGAGTCAGCGAAATATTATTGCAGATCCTGTGCCAGGAAGTCAGTGTGTTTTCAGACAATGTCAAAGATCCACTAGTGTGTAGTTATGGTTAGACAACTCCAGGAGAAAAGTCAAGAACAGAGCATTGGTCAATGTTCGTTGGCCTGATAAAGGCCTCTGACACAGTTTGGAAGTAATAGAAACATTCAGCTGCCCTCAGGAAGGCATCACAATTGATCCATAATTCAGCAACAACATGTCATGTGTGTCCTGGGCTGCTGGTGAGGCTTTTGACCCATTCCCAGTCACTCACGGAGTTAAACAGGACTGCATGCTGGCCAACACTCTTCAACATGTTTATCTCTGCTATACTGTCTAATGCCTTCCCTGATAGTCATCCTGGCATTGTGATGAGCTGAAGTCATCGTGGCAGTGTAACTGGGCTAGTAATCAGGAAGCCGTGGCTAATTTTGGAGAAACGGGTTCACATTCTACAATGGGAACAGATGCAATTTAAATTAATAAATAATCATGAAGTTGAAAATGAGATTCAGTAATGGTGATGATGAAGTGATCACTGATTGCTATAGAAACCCATCTGGTCTGTAATGTCCGTTATGGAAGGAAATTCTTTCCTTGTCTTGCTTATGTGTGACTCCACATGGATAGTACTGCAGCTGACTCTTAAATGTCTCCCTCAAAAGCCCAGCAAGCCATTCATTTTGAGGGCAATTAGAGATGAGTAATTAATGCTGGTCTTACTAGTGATGCTCACATCCCATCATCCAACATTTCAACAAATCAACTATTCCATGGGCAAGTAGACTGCTGGCCAAGACCAAATTCTCCAAGACATATTTTGCAGTCTCCTGTTTGACAGTGATTATTTGCTCGCTGCTGTTTTGCTGTTGATTTGCAATGGAGCAAAGATTCATTTTCAAATGCACGTGACAGCTTTGACATTCTAATCAGCGCAAAGAGAGGTGAACTAATGTTCCAGCTACTTCATGAAAGTGGTATCATAAGCCCAAGTTTCCAGTCGATGACCAAAATCTGTCAGCAGTTACCTACCTCAGCTGTACTTTCCTGACCTCTCTAAATTTATAAAGAAACTTATGCAAGAATTAGCAAAACAAGTTTCGTCTTTGGCAGTCTTCTGTATGCCAGGATATTCATATTCTTTTGGCTTTCCAGAATGAAGCAGTGGTAACCATAATATACCTGAGATTGGTGAAGGGGATATCCGTAATGTAGCTGGTCCATAGTTCCAGTCTATCCCCTGAACATGCGTGGATAGCTCACATACAACGAAAGCCATGCTGCACCAATAAACATCATTGAGGAGACTATCAATTGTCTGAAACAGTAATCCGGTACTCATCAGAAAACTTGTGCTTCCACTTAGCCTGCCCAAACTTGTTCCCATGAGGCCTTAGTGCTCACAATCAGGCCTTTGGTAAATCTAATGAGAAGGAAAAAGATGGGATATCGGAAGTGGGGTGGAGGTGATACCCAGGACTGTTGCTCTCCAAATGGGATTGTCCAAGAGCACTTTATCAGTCTTAGGTTTCTCTAAAATCTCTTCCTCACAGAATCACAACTCCTCAAATCTTCACTTCTCCAAGGGCTACCATAGTCAAATCCTATAATGAAAGACAAAATAAAAAATGTTTTTCATAACTCTATCCACCAACTCTTTCAACAATTCATGCAATAATAAGCTATTCAATCCTACTGCATTGCCCTAGGCCTGTCTTAGGGGTGTCTGAGCTTGTAGTCCAATAGAGAGCTATTCCAAAGTTTGGTGAAAGGATGCTGTCTGATGTGGGGGAGAAGGAGATGGTTCTTGGTGTTGATAGCCTGGCTAAACAAAAGAAAGCATCATGGATGCAGCTTTGCCAGCAACAATGGCAGCAATATATGCTCAAATTCAAACTTAATCCAACTTATCCAAGGAGCAGCAGTGATGGAGTCGCTAATCCTGATGAGAGAATACTGCAGGGTCATGAATCATAGATGTACCTCCACTCCATCATGAAAGGCCTGTGTCCTTATTACCCTCCGTACATTTTTCAATTGGTACTCAACAGGGAATAGTAATGACCCACCAGTTGAGGGCATGGAGGGGACAGGAAAAGTGATACATGGGATTTACCAGGAGGTTTTCTTGTCCATCTTTGACCTACACCCTTGAGACTGCTAAGGATGAGAAGTCAATGTTGAGGGCTCTCCCTTGATTGTATACTGCTGCTTCTTGTGGGTCTCTCCTGCCATTGAAACAGGAGGATATTACTATCAAGTGATAGTAATGGTGGCGTCCAGAAGATAGTCTACATGGGATGATTCATTGACTGTTTCAAACTTTTGATTGATAAATCTGTGTGTCATCTCTCCTAATTTTGACACAAACCCCCAGATGTCAGTGGCATTGGGATTGTGGTTGTTGTTATCAATGCCTAGGTTTATATGGCTTCAATCAGACTTCATAATGTCCTCATACAAGTGAGTACTAGGTCATTTCAGAGGGTGCAATTTGCAAGCATCTGCCGTTGGGTGAGTGATGGGACTGTAGTACATTGGACAGCATGATGGGAATGCAGTGCGTTGGACAGGATACCCCTTCCAAACAGGGAGACAACACAAACAGATGGACAGAAAATCATTTATGACTGATGAAGGAGCAGCGCTCCGAAAGCTAGTGCTTCCAATTAAACCTGTTGGACTGTATCCTGATGTTGTGGATATTTTTATCTGTTTTGTAAGCACTTTTTAGTGTTGGAGAATCACACATTTTTTGAGAAGAGCATTCAGGAAACAATCAATTACAAGAGCGTTTTATATTTAGTTGTTCCAAAAATATACTATTTCCATGCAATTCTGGAAATAGGGATAGGGGCAGCTTAAGGTTTTCAGTAGATCACTCAGGACAGTTCAAGGGTAGTTTGGTGTGGAGGTACTGGTGTTGGACTGGGGTGGAGTAAGTCAGAAGTCATGCAACACCAGGTTATAGTACAACAGGTTTATTTAAAATCAGAAGCTTTCAAAGTGCTGCACCTTCGTCAAGTGAAGTGACTTGGTAACTTAGTCACTTCTGCACTTGATGAAGGAGCAGCGCTCCGAAAGCTTGTGATGTTAAATAAACCTGTTGGACTAAAACCTGTTGTAGTGTGCCCTCTGACTTTGCCCACTTTTTTTGGAACATTGGTAAAAGTGACAGCGTTTCAAATGAACTATCTACAAGACATTGAGCACACTTAGCAGTAGTTGGGTGCAAGTCCTGCTAAACGTTGCATAGTAGAACGTTGCATAGAGCTACAAATCTTCGCACAGACTTTGAATAGTAGAACAGAGTTAGGAACATCTGGAACAATGGAGGACACGGGACTTTCAGCGAGAGACTGGTTGCAACACTATAAAATTGCAAAGCCAATGTCTTTGCAGAGAGGTTGGTGGATACTATCTGCCACAACTGACAAAGTAGAGTCTATATATTATGTTAAAACGAAATGAGTTTATTGGCTTTAAAAGAAAAACAATGCTGATGAAATTGGATAGAGCAGAGAATAAGACTAAACTTGATAGACTCAAATAGAGAAAAACATTTGCCAAATGCCTTCCTCCTGCGTGTCTACAATCTTTGATTCTAGGATCCAGTTGCAGACACTATGGTTTCAATCTTCCTTGAAAAATGCAGCAAGTTGTTATTTCTCATTTGTTCTTTATGGACTGCCAACAAAATAGCAGGAGCATTTAGTTTTCAAAATGTAGCTTTGTGGAATGTGTTTCATTAGTGGGATTGAAACTGAGCAAACCATTAAAATAAACCCGTAATAAAATCTCCTAACATATCGCAAACAGCTAATCAGTCACTGAATCAAAAAAATGGTGAGAACTTTGGTAATCTGGATGTTAAGCTCATAATTGCATGAGGTGGAAGCTTGGAAAACTTACACAAAAGTAGTCAGTCATGTTAACGGGAGATTGTGTGCAATTCTGGCCTCCTTCCTATCGGAAGGATGGTATGAAATTTGGAAGGGTTCAGAAAAGATTTACAAGGATGTTGCCAGGGTTGGAGGATTTGAGCTACAGGGAGAGGCTGAATAGGCTGGGGTTGTTTTCCCTGGAGCTTCGGAGGGTGAGGTTCATGAAATCATGAGGGGCATGGATAGGGTAAATAGACAAAGTCTTTTCCCTGGGTTGGGGTGCCCAGAACTAGAGGGCAGAGGTTTAAGGGTGAGATGGGGAAAGATTTAAAATGGACCTATGGGGCAACTTTTTCACACAGAGGGTGGTGCGGGTATGAAATGAGCTGCCAGACGAAGTAGTGGAGGCTGGTACAATTCTAACATTTAAAAGGCATCTGGATGGATATATGAATAGGTAGGGTTGAGAAGGAAATAGGCTATGTGCTGGCAAATGGGACGAGATTAATTTCGGATATCTGGTCGGCATGGATGAGATGGACTGAAGGGTCTGTTTCCGTGTTGTACATCTCTGTGACTCTATCTCTGCCATGTTACAACTGCACATTAGCTTCATTTTAATGACATTTTTATGTGAAAGTTTTTGTTTAGAATCAGAGAGATCTGAGGCAAGGATTATTCTATGAAGGACAATGGCAATAAACATACTGGCATTGACAAAGATGCATGAGTCACGTCCTGTGATGGGAACATCACTTCTTTAGACTCCTTGCATTGTTATGTAGTCAATTGAAAATCTTCCAAAAGATAGCAGGTCAGGCCTGCATAAAGTAAACCTCCCCCAACATTTTTCTGCTCTGTTTCTTCGATATGAAGTTTCTTTAAAAGTAGAGCAACTTTTTTGCTTCTTAGCTTTTGTGAACTCATTTTATGATAACAGTGATGGACGTTTCAGCGCTAAACAGAGACAAACAGCCCTGAATACAAGAAATGCTGGAAATCACAATGGGTCAGGCAGCATCTATGGAGATAGAGAGCACACTGATGTTTCAACGAGGTAAAAACAATGACTACAGATGCTGTAAACCAGATTCTGAATTAGTGGTGCTGGAAGAGCACAGCAGTTCAGGCAGCATCCAAGGAGCAGCAAAATCAGGCTTTTGCCCGAAACGTCGATTTTGCTGCCCCTTGGATGCTGCCTGTACTGCTGTGCTCTTCCAGCACCACTAATCCAGACACTGACATTTCAAGTCTAGATCCCTCTTTGTCAGAGCTGATGTGAAGTGTGGAGGGGGCAGCATTTATGCAAGAATGGAGTGTGTGGAGTGCTGGGGGAGAAAGGGTATGGACAGTGCAGATCAAGTGATTATAATGTTAGAATGGCAGAACAATGGTGTGTCTAACTTCCAAAGTGTCAAGAACAGACAGTCCCACTGGAGTGGAGAGGAGGGAGATAGAAGAGAGGATGAGCAGCACGTTGGGAATTATAGGAAACCTGTCACTGTTTGCATACACTGGGAGTGAGAATCCACAGAAAATTAACTTTGAAAATCCCTCAATATTCAAGATCCAGGCTAGTGGTACATTTACTATTTACTGATCAGATTAACCTGACATTGATTTGCACCAAACTGCACCAACTGATTCCTGAAGAAGGGCATGTGCCCGAAACGTCGAATCTTCTGTTCCCTAGATGCTGCCTGACCTGCTGTGCTGTTCCAGCAATAAAGTTTCAGCACCAAACTGCACACAACAATGTGACATCAAATGCAGCCTTTAGAACGCCACCTTCTTCTACATCTTTGGATAAAACCATCCCAGCCCCCTGAATGATATGGGCATTGGTAAGAACGTTGGGAAAATATGTCAAGATCATCAGAAATGAGGCTTTCAATGTCAACGGCAGTAAGTCCAAGACTTCAACCAAGTTTTGAACAGTGAGACCTGAATCGCCCTAATGAGTGGTGAGGGAGCTATTTGCATCCATTTTCATCCATTACCATGTTATTACTTCTTAATCACACTCATTAATATGCAATTTCCCCATTCTCCCAGCCACCGAATATAAACTAGACAAGTCCCACATGAAAGTTAAAGTGGGTACCTGGCAATTCAAGCTGATTGTTTGCTCATCCGGGCCTTCATTTTCTGGACATCAGCATTGGACCCTCATGGCACATCTCTGATCTACTTACGATACAATTCTGAAGTTCAGTGCTGCACATTGGAGTATACTGGGACCTTCATACTGCTGCCACTGTGGTGAGTCAATGGCATCCAACTCATGGATTCAATGAGTCCTTGCTTGCTCCTTAGCATTGCATCAATTGGTGCCTACCTTAATGCTCTCAGCACCTTTACCTTGCATTTTTATTCTTGGGAGAGGGCTTCAGTGATGTCACCACTATCCTGGCTTCAGTGAGCAAGGGGAGGGTAGCAGTGCACTACTGTGTCAGCCATGTTTGGGGCTCATAGAGGAGAAGAACGGTTAATGAATAAACAGGTTGAGTTAGTGTGTGGATAAGATCAAAGCCATTCAGTTGGATGGGTAGAGCTACGACAAAGTGAATACGAAAATCAGAGGAGTCACCCAGACTGAGTGCCTCAGCATCACACTCACTCCGTGAAATCCAACCACAGTTTCATTCGGTCATGATGTAAATAACAAAATCTGCAACAGAGGTGAAGGTGGCTGCCACCAAACCTAGAGCGGGCAGAGAAAATGTTTCCTTCTGTGAGGGAGGTGGCTCTACCTGAATGCAACATGAGACCTTTCACAGGGTAGTAAACAGACCCTCTCAATACACGTTGTGAGCACTGAATACTATTTGTGAGGCACTGATCCACTGTGTCCGTTGTAAATCCTGGTCCCGACACTCTTGACCATATCATGCAACATTTTGAATCAATGCTGCTAATGGTTGTGATGTATGATAAATTAGTATGCATGACATATTGTGGTCTAGAAAGATTCATCCGAGATGCAAAAGCAGTTAACGCCTTACAAGGACCCCTATGTTACACACGATGCAGGAGCTAATCACTTCCCACCTTGGACAACAAGACGTTGCGTAGCCCTAAATTTGTTCACCTTGGCACCTTCATTTTTGAGTTGTAGCTAGAATGACATTAGCTCACACAGCTGAGGATGAAAAGTGAAGAATTTATTTCCAAATGTGAAAACGTATTTACAATGAAGTGTCACCCTTACATGTTTGTTTCCTCTGAATGTTTTCTCCCTTTCTGTCCCATTATGTCCAGGTGCAGTCCCAGACTCCATAGCTGAGGTAGACACAGCCTGTCCTATAGTGGAGCCTGTGGTCTAGGGGCATTTTCTAAAGGACCCAGAGATGCTGATTGTCACCTGTCTAGAGGCAGATAGTGTCAACAGCAGTAAATATTTCCCTTTAGTACAAGGGGTATAGATTTAAGTGGTGGGATGTGTAGAGGGGATTACATGGCAAATCTTTTCACTTAGTGGCTAGTTGACATCTGGAACCCACTATCTGAAAGGGTGGTGGAGGTATGCACCATCTCATAATTGAAGAACTATTGAGATGAACCTTTGAGACACCAAAGTGTAGAAAGTCATGAGACAAGTGGTGGGAAGTGGGATTAGAGTACAGAGGGATCTGGCATAGACAAAATGGGCCAAAGAGACTCTTTCCTCACTGTAATACTCTATGTATGTATGGCTTGAACTCCCACAGGGCTTGAGGATGGCAGGCAGGCCTGGCCAGTCCGGGAGTGCTTTAAGACGAGATTTCTGGGGGATGGTGGAGGTTGGGGGTGGAGGAACCGTATGTGGTTCCTCCTTCAACAGGATGCCTACTGGCACAGCCCTGTCTCCAATTAAAGAAAGAGACAAAAAAAACTGCAGATGCTGGAATCCAACATAGGCAAGCAGGAGGCTGGAAGAACAAGCCAGGGCAGCATCAGAAGGTGAAGAAGTCGACGTTTCGGGTGTAACCCTTCTTCAGGACTGGGGGTGGGCGGGGGGGAGCTGCAGAAAAAGGGGGTGGCAGGGACAGAGTGGTGAAATGGGGATGGCTGAAGACAGGTAAAGAGTACGATATGCTTGGTCAATGGGAGAAATGAATCCAATTGGTGGGAGGGAGCAGTGGAAGGGAGAGGGAGAGGCTGGGAAGGGAGTTAGGGTATGGGAAGGCAGGTTATTTGAAACTAGAGAACCCAATGTTGAGGCCTCCGGGCTGTAGGCTTCCCAAGTTGAAGATGAGGTGTTTTTCCTCCCATTTGCGGTGTGGTTTGTTGTGGTAATGGAAGAAGTCAAGAATGGTCATGTTGGAAAGGGAATGGTTGGGAGAATTAAAATGGGCAGTGACTGAGAGAGCCTCTCATTCTATTTTGTTTCCATTTGATAAAAGACCAGTGCTGTGTTATGGAAGCTGGGGAACTCAATAATGAGGGGGTGTGGAGACAACTCAACACATCAGAGGGCAGTATTGTCAAGGTCTGTCATCCCTCTTGTCACCTTGCCATCAACCAATAGCTGGAGGATGAGCATCAGGTCTGTGCATATATCCAGTAGATGCTGACTGCCCTTGTCCTGGATCTCCATGGAAGCCACCAGCCTGTCCATAGGCATTCAGGCAATGACATGCCAAAGGTAGCACAGTACAAAACCTTTAAGTCAGTTTGCTCAGAGTCTCTGACAAACCTGCCAGCTTCTCCTGTGTCCTTTTGAGAATTTCAATCAAGTTGATTATGGCTGACAGTTAGGGGGTGCTGGGAGTGTCCTCTCTAGAATGGGACCGAGCAGAAGCCTGGACACTGACAGCCAATGACCTGGAGCATGTCTTTCTTGACAACTGCAGAGACATGGCAGTGATGCGCCCACCAAATTGGGTGGCACATTGGCTCACTGGTTAGCACTGCTGCCTCACAATACCAGGGTCCCAGGTTCGATTCCAGCCTTGGGGGACTGCCTGTGTGGAGTTTGCACGTTCTCCCCGTGTCTACGTGGGTTTCCTCCGGGTGCTCCAGTTTCCTCCCACAGTCCAAAGATGTGCAGATCAGGTGAATTGGCCATACTAAATTGCCCGTAGTGTTAGGTGCATTAGTCAGAGGGAAATGGGTCTGGGTAAGGTTACTCTTCGGAGGGTCAGTGTGGACTGGTTGGGCTGAAGGGCCTGTTTCCACACTGTAGGGAATCTAATCTAAAAGTGTTCCCAACTCTAATCGAGCTAACATGACAGCTGAGGAGTCAGTATCTGAGCCAGTGGAAGGTTCAGGAAGCAGCCTCACCAGTCCTCCTGGTGTGGGATCTGTAGATTCTTCCTCAGAGGCAGAGGAGAGGGTGTCTTGAGGGGGCGACCCTCATGATGGTAGAGACCATACGGATTCCACCGGTGTCCACAAGAGGTAAAAAAGACAATTTGTCATGAAAGAGGGGCAGAAGTTCAAAAACTTTATGAGTGCATTCAAAATGCTGATAAAGTAGCACAGAAATGGACAATAGTTGGTTGTCGGGACATGACAGTTTCACCATTAGCAAGGAATGGTTAACCAGGGCAAGGCTCATAGAATCCTTACAGTGTGGAAACAGGCCACTCGGCCCAACAATCCAAACCAACCTCCAAAGAGTAACCCACCCAGACGTCCTATTCCCTTACCCTATTACTGTACATTTACCCTGACAATGCACCTAACCTACACATCCCTGAACACTATGGGCAATTTAGCACAGACAATTCACCCTAACCTGCACACCTTTGGACTGTGGGAGGAAACCAGACCACCCGGAGGAACCCCACACAGACACCGGGAGAATGTACAAACTCCACCTAGATAGCCACCTGAGGCTGGAATTGAACCCAGATCCCTGGTGCTGTGAAGCAGCACTGCTAACTACTGAGCCATTGTACCACCCCTCAACCCTCAAATGGGTGAGGAGATGAATGTCAAGGACTCCAGCACCCACCTTTACTATTTCTGCCTGATTGTGGCTGGGGTTTTCTCCAGAAATGAGACAAAGGAAGGATATGAATGAGATCAAGGTATCTGTCAGAGCTGAAGTGCTGGCGTAGGGTGTGGGTGAAGGTGTGCACATTATTGGCAGCATTAGTAATGTGGAGGATGGACTTGTGTGTGAGAGTGAGTGAGGTTAGATACTGGATGAATATTGCCAGCTGTACACCATATAACTCGGTGGGAGGTGGGAGTAGTAGCAGAAATGGATTGAGTGTGAGCTGGCAGCGAGAGTTACCCACCTGGAGTGCAGGTTTGCTAGTTGATCTGCCTGCAGTGTTGCTAATTGTTCCTCTGGTCTGTGGAAACATTTCTGACCTCCATGATGTTCTCAGACCAGGATATGTAGCACCTTCTCCTCTATTGGTCGTGGGGGAAAAAGGAAAGGCCTCCTCCACACCACTCCATCCACAAGGATCTCCTGGTCCCTGTCAGCAAATAGGGGAGCCACCATGCCACTGTTTGCCATGACCAGGGCAATTTTTCGGTCATACAGGGCAGCTCTGGACTGACACTGTGATGCATAATTGTGTTTTCAATATGGCATCAACACCAAGAATCACAGGAACCTGGCAATGGCAAATCCTTTCACCTCTGGCAAGAGGGAAGATGGGATGAGCCCGACTTGATGAAGGTGTGATGCATACCTAATGAGGTGAGTCTTGGAGAATTGCATCAGAAATCTCATTTGGGCTCAAGGAGAGAAATTCACCGTAGAGTCATAGTGTCATACAGCATGGAAACAGACCTAACCAGTCCATACCGAACATAATCCCAAACTAAACTAGCCCCACTTGCCTTCTCCTGACCCTTACCCCTCCAAACTTTTCCCATTCATCCAAAACTGTTTTAAACGTTATAATCGTACCCACATGCACCACTCTCTCGGAAAGTTCATTCTACACGTGAACCCCCTTCTGTGTAAAAAAATTGCCTCATAAGTCTTTTTTAAATCTCTCTCCTCTCACCTTAAAAATGTGCCCCCTAGTCTTGAAATGCCCATCCGAGAGAAAGGACAATGATCATTAATTCTATTTATACCTCTCATTATTTTATAAATTTCTATCAGGTCACCTCTCAACCTCCTACGTTCCAGTGAAAAACATCCCAGCCTCTCCAGACTTTCTTTATAACTCAAACCTTCCATACCCAACAACATCCTGGTAAATCTCTTCTGAACTCTCTTCAGCTTGATAATATCCTTCTTATAAATGGGCGACTAGAACTAGATATGGTATTCCAGAAGAGACCTCACCAATGTTCTGTACAACCTCAACATGACTTCCCAACTCCTATACTCAAAGGACTGAGCAATGAAGTCAAACATGCCATATGCTTTTTTAGACACTCTGTCTATGTGTAATACAAACTTCAAAGAATCATGCACCTGCAGCCCTAGGTCCCTCTGTTCTACAACACTACCCAAGGCCCTGTGTAAGCCCAACTTTGTTTGTTGTATCAAACGCAATACAGTTGGTTCTGCTATCATATGGTGGTTCTGTTCTCATGAAATCCCACATTATAAGAAAATCAGGTAATAGTAGCACCATTTAAACTAATGGGGCCAGATTCGCATTATACCCAATAGCGCTTTAAACATTTGCACTTTAGAAACAGTGTCCCCAATTTGTCAATTGCATTGTAATGAATTCACATTAATGAACCCCACAATATAGCAGAATGATCTGTACCTCGCATTTTTCCAGATTGGTCTCCATCTGCCATTTTTCAACCTCTTGACCTATTTGATTAAAATTGACATTTAGCCGATTTCTGGTAAAACTGAGCCTTAATCTCTTACACCTGATGAAGGAGAGCGTTCCAAATGCTTGTACTTCCAAGCAAACTTGTTGGACAATAACCTGGAATTGTGTGATTTTTAACTTTATCCACCGCAGTCCAACACTGGCTCCTCCACATCATCTCTTACAGGGACCAATGTAATTTCCTGTTGTAAATCTCCTGTTTCAGATGTGAAATTCGGAAGCACTTATTCATATATTGGGTGGTAGAGTATTGGAACTCTTTCACAAACAGCAATTGATGATAGATCAGTTGCAGATTTTAAATTCAGGCTTGTTTATCACAGTTGTTAGAACCAAGGAACGATACAATCCCTACAGTGTGGAAACAGGCCATTGGCCCAACAGGTCCACACCGACCCTCCGAAGAGTAACCCACCTAGACCCATACCCCTAGCCTACAACCCTATATATCCCATGATTAATGCACCTAACCTACACATCCTTGAACACTATGGGCAATTTAATATGGCCAATTCACCTAACCTGCAAACCTTTTTTATTAAGGAATATGGGGCAAAGAAGTGTAAATCAATTTAAAGTACAGATCAGTCTTTACCTTATACAATGGTAGAAGAGGATTAAGGTTTCGACTCCTATGTTCAAAATGCCGGAACTGAGATTATCTGGGATCAGGTTTAGATTATGGTCCTTTCAATGTGTTCATGTTGGAGTCACCCCAGAGTCACAATGGATGCTGGTGTCATTGCTGAGCGTGTTTGAAGAATCACTGATATGTGCTGCGTTTACAATAAAATTATGGAGCATAAGAAAGAATGGCTGAAGAGCGTTTTAGAAAGGAGCTATGAATATTTCATAATTTACCAATGCAGTATATTAATCGCTGTCGATTCACCTGAGCAAATTTAACAGCCTGCTATCTACTGAAAGGACCTTCACAAAGATCAGCAACCATTGTAGTTTTTGTTTATGATTTGTATAAAATTTAGAATAGTCAAAAAGAAATGCTGATTGATACCAAACAGAGAAAAACTTGGATTAAAATATTCTTTCAGGCCACTTACATGTGATTATTAGCTATTGAGGAGAGTAACAAATATTTATGAGGAGAAAAGACCAACATATGACTTAATCGACCATGGCACATGCAGCCAAAAAGAGTCCATGGTACAACTCTTGTCTTTCACAACTAGCAGCTCAGTATCCCACAACTTGTTATTCAGAAGATTTTTATTGAATACCTGTCAAAGGTTACATGGTTAGGGCTTGCCCTTTTGATTGCATGAAAAGAAAAGTGAGCAGCAGGACACAAATGCAAAAGCAAGCGGATCAGCCAATATTATAACTGTGTGGTGATACTGAAACGCCATTCACATGACAGAAACAGGACCAACCATACAAACCACAGAAAACACAGGGATGGGTTTATGATGCGGGGTCATAGAAAATTGTCTCTCACACTCAAGGTTTTCTGTCAATAGACCTCATAGCAACTACACAGTCATTTAAAATGCAGTCATCCTCCCAAAACTTTTATAATGTTTCTTGTCTTGTCTTTGATCCATTATTTTTCATTCCTTTTGTACTCTTGAAATATTCATGATGGTTGTATCATTTTTGTATTTGTTTTTCACTATCAATCCTCATTATTATTTGTGAAATTGGGAGCACTAACAGACTGCAAATACAGTTCTACAGCTCCACTTCACACATCATTCACATTATTTTAAAACATTAATCACTGTAACAGTTTAATACTCATTATTGTGCCTCTATCTTGTAGATTTGGCATTGATGGCTCACAATGGTAAGTTGACACAGAATAATGTGTTCATATTCCTTCTGGTGCTGTTAGAGTCTTTAAAAACAAATCGAAGAACTGCAGTTGCTGGAAATCAGAAACAAAAATAAAAAATTTTGCAAAAGCTTAGCAGGTCTGGCAGCATCCCTGGAGAGAAAGCAGAGTTAACGTTTCAGGTCAAGTGACCCTTCTTCAGAGTATCTGATACTGTTAGAGTCTTGCTTACTGTAGCTAATGTTCAATTAATTGTTGGAAAACTTGCTGATGTTGCATGGGTTGTATATGATACTGTTAATGATGCCTGATTGGTTTGAGATGTTACTGGTGTTGACGATCTTTTCTGTTTTTCGGTTGATTGAATACAGACTCTTCTTTCTCATTTGCTTTACCAACAACTTTTGCTAGGCTCCAGGTTTACATTGTTGAAACCTGTACATGAACTATTTCTCCTTTTAGTAGCTCAGGCAGGGATTTTGTTGAAGTGTTTGCCTGTGCATCAGTAAGTTCAGTTACTTCTCCATCATCGCTTTTAAGGAGCAGCTTATTTGGCAGGGCTGTCTTGCACCATCCTCCATTCAGTTGCTATACAACTAATTTCATGTAAACCTTGAGAGGTGTCAATAAAAGTGAAAGAAATAAAATTTTGTTTTCCCCTGTTTCTGGACATTTTATTCAAGTTTTCTCTGTCTGGAGGAGTCATTCGATAAACTGGTGACCTTTTGAGTGATGTAGTGATGAGATTATACTCTTGAACCCATTCTGTTATCTAGTTATCCCTCAGAATTCCTTGCTCACTAAACAGAACTCGTACTGCTGAGACAATTATTGCAAGGTTTAGTTCTTCCATCTTTCAGACAAAAGAGAGCTTTGACTCTGCAACTATGGGACAGCATGTTTAATTGTGTGTAAATAAATTGGTTTCCATATTATCCTATGATCTGGGCACTTCCAGAGACCTCACGTTTTACTGTGTTCTGTTGTACTTCTGCAAACATTGTAAGTAGATGCCATACGTTCTTTGTAGATTCAAGATGGTGCTGACATCTGACCATTCCTTGCAAACTCCCGACAGCAGATATAACTTTGACATTTCTTATAACAGCTCTACACTTTTTAACCTGTATGTCCAGGTTTTATCTTCACTCTATGATCTATACGTCCTTTCTAACTATGACCTGCCTGCACTGCTTGCAAACAAAGTTTTTCACTGTACTTAGGTACATGTGACAATGAATCAAATCAAATCAAGTCAATCCAATAAGCATTGATCTGGCTCTGAGTTTACACTTCTCTACGCCCACATGGCCTTCTGATTAAGTTATTTCTGCATCGTTTTCGATCCAGCTAACTTTCTAGTGAGATGTCATCTGTGATAGACCAAAAGAATCAAATTGTTGGCTGCCCTTGCCATGTATTTTGAGGCCATCACTGGATCACTAGTTGGGAGACCAACTGTTGCTCTTCTTTTCTATCCTTGTCTCTCATTTAATTTTGTTTGGATGGCAATATATTCATAAAGTGATCGATTTTTCCATCTAGGTCCTTTATTTCATGGTTCATTGAGATAAGCTACAGTTCACACCCCCAACATTCCACAAGTCTCAAAAAAAAGCAGAATAATTCCGGTTGCTGGAAATTGGAAACAAAAACAAGAATTGCTGGAAGAACTCAGCAGGTCTAGCAGCATTTGTGGAGAGAGGGCAGAGTCAACGTTTTGGATCCAGTGGCCTTCTTTAGAACAATTCTCTTCCACTTGAGGCATTAATCTCCAGCAGCATTCTCAACTTATGTAATGCATGTGTTACCTCTGTTGTCTGGGAAAGTGCAAGTGTAATGGAAGTTCCTATGTAGGCAAGAACAGTTCCATCATCATAATGTAGAAGGACATCATTATCGATAAGACTTCATTCTGAAAAAATGCAAATTTTTCGAAAAGTTTCTTTTTGCACAGACCAGGATTAGTCACAAGAATGCTAACTTAAGGGGAAAAGAAACAACATTTATGCTATATGAGTGCTGATTGACTAGCAAATGGAATCAGATTGGTAGAGATGTTGCCATAGAGATTGCACCAGTATTTGATAGTTAGCTATGAACTAAAAAAAAATTAAGCTTGGTTTAAATTTTAAACCAGTCAAGTTTTAAAAGGGAACGAAGGGACAACTTTTTCACACTGAGGGTGGTGCGTGTATGGAATGAGCTGCCACACAAATTGGTGGAGGGTGGCACAATCACAACATTTAAAAGGCATCTGGATGGCTACATAAATAGGAAGGGTTTAGAGGGATATGGGCCAAGTGCTGGCAAACAAGACTAGATTAGGCTAGGTTATCTGGGTCGGCATGGACGAGTTAGACCATAGGGTCTGGTTCCGTGCTGTACATCTCTATGACTTTATGACTCTGATCAAGTCATGACCCTGAGACCTGAACCACAGAATGGCTGTTGTCTATTATGTTGATAGGCGCAGTACATAGGTCACACTTTCTTTCTGTGGTGGCACACTTACCTTACTAGAAGCTACATATGTTAATACACAGGACCTAGTTCTTTTTTTTATTCTTTAATGACAAAGACATACTTGAGGGAGAGAGAAAAAAAAAACAAACAAATATTTTGGCTATGTTCACAGAAGACTACTTTGGGTCAGCATGCTTTTTATTGATGGCAATCAGCTGTAAAATAAAACTAATGTTTTTGAGAAAGGATTTAGAAACACAGAACAAATAAGCCAATTTGCCATCAAGCCTGCACAGCATAGTGTTACACAGGAACCTAAGTCCAGAAGTCAATTTCCTGATTGACAATTCACCTCCTGATCAAATTCTAAAGGTTTTCTTGACTGCGTAGTACCTGCCAACCCAAGCCTCCCTTACACTCACATTCTCAGGCCATAACAACTGAGCATGAGCAATCATATTGTGAACACTAATGGAAATTGATGCCTCAGTTGGTAGAAATTTATAGAGTGATGGGGGATGTGGGAGTAAAGAGATAAATGATCATGGTTAAATATTAATGCTTAAAGGTATATCATAAAAGAAGTTGGGGAAAAGAGGTGGAGATAGAAGGTTTTGATCAAAAATGTTGACTCCCCTGTTCCTCTGATGCTGCTTGACCTGCTGTGGCTTTTCTAGCTCCACACTTTACCAAAAGGACATGGAGTGAAGGGTTAATTATGCTTTGGCTCTTGGAATAGCTGTTAAGTATGTATACAGAACTATATCACAGTAATGTCCAATCATGTAGTACTGGACCCTGATCCTTGAGGGCTCCAGAAGCTGCCTCCTTTTACAATCACTTGTGAGTAGTTACATCGAATAGAGCCTGTTATTGTTCACCAACAGCAGTATAGACCTCATCTTACTATACAAACAACGATTCACTCCATAACCTTGCAAACTTCTTTAATTCTGAGCAGAACAGCTTCCTGAATTTTACAAAGAGTCAGAGTAAGCTATTTGACACATCCAATAAAGCTATCACAGTTAAATGCTGCCTGAGTTTCAAAAGACAAGTTGAAATGGCTGGATAGGTGTCAGATGACATTCAGTGCGGAGGTGTGTCAGTTGATACACTTTGATACAATGAGCACTGAGAGACAGTATAAAATCGAGGGCACAATTCTAGAGGGGAGCAGGAAAAGAAAAAAGCTGGGTATATATGTCCATAAATAATTGAAACTGGCAGGACAGTTAGAGAGATTTGTCAAGAAAGCACATTGTAGTTTCAGTTTTATTAAAGTTGGTATAAAATTCAAGTGTACAGAGATTATGCTGAGCTTATATATGACACTGGTTAGACTTTTGCTGAAACATTGTTCATATTTCTGAACACCACAGTTCAGGGCTTGAATGCATTCGAGTGAGAAGAGGTTTGAGAGATTTTTGTTTTACTCATTTATGGGATGGGAGTGTCATTGGTTGGGCCAGCATTTGTCACCATTCCCAAACTGCCCTTGAGAGGGTGGTGGTGAGCTGCTACCATCCATTTGCTGTAGATAGACACAAAGGAAAGGTGTCCTAGGTTTTTAATCCAGTGATGCTGAAGGAATGGGTCACACATTTCTGAGTCAAGATGGTGTGCGGCATGGAGGAGAACTTCAAGTGCTGGCATTGCCACGCAACAGCCACACTTCTCCTTCTTGATGGCAGTGGTTAATGGGTTTGGAAGGTGCTGCCTAAGGAGCCTTGGTAAATTGCTGCAATCCAACTTGTAGGTGGTATGCACTGAGTGTCGGTGATGAAGGAAGTAAATATTTGTCCTGGAAAATGTCAAGCGTCTTGAATGCTGTTGGCGATACATACAACCATGAAAGTGGGGAATACTCCAACACGCTGTTGACTCATGCCTTGTACGTGGTGGACAGGCTATGGGGAGACAGGAGTTGAGTTGCCCCCTAGCCTTTAGCCTTCTCTTGTAGTCACTGTGCTTTTATGGTGAGTTCAGTTGAGTGTCTCGTCAACTGTAATCCCCAGGATGTTGATAATGTGGGATTCAATGATGGTAAAGCAGTTGAGTGTCAAGAGGGGCAGGTAGTTAGATTCTCTCTTGTTGGAAATGGTATGAATACCATTGCCACTTGCCAGCCTAAATCTTGACATTTTCTAGGTCTTGCTGCTTTTGCAAATGGACTGTTTCAATACCTGAAGAGTCAAGGATGGTACAGAACATTGTGCAATCCTATGATGGAAGGAAGGTCACCGACGAAGCAGCTTAAGACTGTTGGGCCTAGATCACTACTCTGAGGAACTCTTTCAGAGATGTCCTGGAGATGTGAAGGCATCTTTCAACCACAACCATCTTCCTTTGTGGTAGATATGAATTCAACCATCCTCAGAGTGCTTTTCCCCCAGCGTCCCACTCACTCAAGTTTTGCTAGGGCTCCTTGATGCCACGTTCAGTCACATGTGGCCTTGGTGTCATGGGCAGTCAGTCTCACCTCCTCAGTGGAATTCAGCTCCTTTTTCCATATTTGGACCAAGGTTATAAGGAGGTCAGGAGCTGAATGGCCCTGGCAGCACCCGAACTGGGTGTCACTGAGCAGGTTATTGCTGAGCAGGTGCTGTCGAATACTGTTTCACTGATGACCCAGTGCAGAGTGATGGGATGATAACTGGTCGGGTTGGGCTTTTCCTGCTTGTGTG
Organism: Chiloscyllium plagiosum; assembly: GCF_004010195.1. Classification (NCBI taxonomy): domain Eukaryota; kingdom Metazoa; phylum Chordata; class Chondrichthyes; order Orectolobiformes; family Hemiscylliidae; genus Chiloscyllium; species Chiloscyllium plagiosum. The sequence goes on from NC_057713.1 coordinate 125,001,344, forward strand.
TATAGCACACACCTGGGCAATTTTTCACACTGTCTGGTAGAAGCCATTGTTGTAGCTGTGCTGGAATAGCTTGACCAGGGCTGAAGACTGGTAGCTGTGATGTGGGGTATTCTAGATACTGGAGGAGGTCGCAACTACTCAGTACTCCTGGCTGAATATTGTTGCAAATGCATTTGGCTTACCTTTTGCACTGCAGCTCTGGGCTTCCCTATCACTCAGGACGGCATCATTTGTGCATTCTCCTCCTCCAAAAAGTTATCTATTTGACCACCACCATTCACAATTGAATATGGCAGGACAGCAGAACTTAGATCTGATGCATTGGTTAGGGAATCACTTAGCTCTGTCAGTCACTTGCAGCTTATTCTGTTTGACACATAAGTTGTCCTGTTTTGTGGCTTCACCAGGTTGAATCCTCATCTTAGATATGTGTAGTGCTGACCCTGGAATGCCATCCTGCCATCATCGTTTATGAATGGAGCTTGGATTGAAAAGCATAGGTTATAAAGATAGATTGGGGAAGTTAGGATTGGATTCCTTGGGGAGGAGAAAGCTGAGGAGAGATTTGTTTGAAGTTCTCAAAATCATAAGAGGTTGGGAGAGAATAGATAAGGAGAAATGGTTTCTACTCATAAAAGGATTGAGAACCTGAACACACAGAATTAAAGTGTTGGGCAAAAGAAACAAATGCTTGATGTGAAAAGAAAAGTCACATTGAATTGAATTGAATTTATTGTCACGTGTACTGAGGCACAGTGAATAGCTTTGTCTTGAGAGCAATAAAGGCAGATCACAGAGTTAAGTAACATCGATAGTAAATAATAGGTGAACAGTGGCAATAACAAAAACACAGGTACAGGTGAATGTTAAGAGTTTGTGTGCGCGATTAGTTTGTGTTTGGCATACATTGCCTGGAAGTGTGGTGGAAGCTGTTTCAATCAAGGCATTCAAGGAAGAATTAGCTAATTATTTGTATTGGAACAAGATACAGGGCATGGGGAAAAAGCAGGAATTTGGAACTGAGTCAAAATGCTCAAAGAGCCAGTGCAGACATCATTGGACTATTGGGTTTGATCCATGCCGTATCAATCTTCTGATTCAAACTCTGGGTTTATCACACACTGACCAAACATTGGCAATAAGTAGAGGATGGAGATATTTAGCATGTGGTGGTAAATCAAGGCCATCCTTGCCATCTTACTAGGCCCCAAATAATTGGACACTCATTGCTAACTTCATCCATCACAGCATGACAGGAGGAGTCATGAAGGATTCTGCACCAGTATAATTTAAAGGGAGCATGCTGGAGCTGTGGGTAAATTGATGCATTATTATGTATAGCTGTTGTTCTAGTTACTTACAAGGCTATTGAAAGTTTTAACAATTTACAGAGGGAGAGCTCTGGCTGCTGTGCAATCGTGTGGGTGTTGCCTACTGCAAAAAAAAAATACTTGTTTCCAGTAATGGGCAGCCTTATAGGGCTTTTTATTAGAATCTCAAATGACTGGAAGAATGAACAGCCGCCAAGCATAACATCACATTTTTTTTTGGCTTCATGAGGAAATGTTAGCAGTGCCACCCAGTTTTCAGGACTCAGAGATCACTGAGGCTTTCTCTGTGAAAGAAAATAGCAGATCTTCTTCCATTTGCCCAGAGAGGTGCAGGAGAAGAGAGAAAAACCGTAGAATCTTGAAAATAAAAAGGCAAGTTTTCAAGCTGACTCTTGACTGACATTTTCCAAAAAGGAAAAGAAACAAAACAGAAAGGAAAAGAAAAAAAAATAGATTTTAACTCTTAAATGTAAGCATTTAAAAGTCTCTAAGAATATATCACCACCTGTAGTAATGAGGTCACAGGTGTGAAACTATTCCCTTTCTGAGTAGAAAATGTTGTGCAGCAGTGCAGGATAATAAATTAACCACAATTGTTAAATACCAGGCCTAAATGTTGGCAGAGATTAATTGTGTAATTAGTTGGTTAGTTCAGTTGGCTGGAAGGTGGTTTTGTGATCAGGGGTTCAACTCATGTCCTGGCTGAGGTTAACATGAAGGGTCTGTGATCCCAGCCTTTATCCTTGCCTGAGATGTGGTGACCCTCAGGGTAAACTATCACCAGTTCTCTCTCTCTCTCTCTCTAATGAGGGAGTGGGACTATGGTGCTTTTACCTTTACTTACCAAGTTACTAGGTTTATTGCTTCTTCCTAACTTATAAATTAGATGTGGTCTCTGCTAACAATTTTACCATTTTCTTTTACTCGTAGCCTGACAGAAGTCATCCATGAGACGTAACATGGCTGAAATATGTTTAAAAAATGAATAACAGTATGTGTTTTCCCAGCTATCTGTACAAGGTAGCATTATTTTTAATACCCCACTCATTATCATTAAACACTTATAAATGGTTTTAAAGCTGTCCTGTATTATTGTGATCAGACGTCTTCGTGTTTTTGGGAGGCTCAGTTATTTTTCATCATCCACTGTTCTCATGACAGAACATTGTCGAAGGAATGACCAGCAAAAAGATGTTTCCAATAAACCATCAGTCCAAAATTGCATCTCAGTGAACGTAGTGCTAGTTATGTCATGGTATTTTGCTAAGACAAGGCCCAGGGAGCAATGCAAAGACTACAATGGCATTACATTTTTGTCCTCTTTCTTTGGACTCCATTGCACTGTCAGGATCTGTGACAAGAGGCTGAAGAGTTTTGTTGTTCCTCAATTGACAGGCTTATCTTTGTACTCGACACATCTTTTGTTGGCAGCAGGTTCTACCATAGACAAGGATCAGGGAGAACACCATTATTCCCTGGTACTTTTAAGATCAAGTTACACAGGTAATCTTCTTGTCTTTCCTCTCCTGTACCTTTGGGTTGTTTCTAAGAAAAGGAAGAGGTGCTGAATTACTGTGTTTTTTTTGTTATTGTGCAGTTCTGTAACCTGAGCCCCTCACCTCCTTGATTATTTTATGAATTCTTTAGGACTAATTGACAGGAAGCTTTTATTTCTTGATTTGTCCCCATTAGATGACCATGTGCCCTTGAATAAACAGATAAGATAATAACTTTAATTATCGTTTTAATTAGATGCATCTGAAAGCACCTGAGGTTTCAGTCTTTCTCATGTTGTTGTGTGAGCACTCCCCCCCCCCCACTTTACCCAGCCCCAGCCAATGCCCAAAAATGTACAGATGCAAACACTGTCTAAAGATTCAAGTATTGGTAGTTGAAATACAGTGTGCAATGCAAGTATTCTGCCTAATCCCAATTTCAATGAATTCAAAGGTATCAGAGAAGCCCACAAGGGTCATAGCCAACAAAAAATGATGCCACAGGGGATTTTGCCAATTATCTTATTCATGCTGCTGCAGCCTTATAACATGCAAAAGTCCAAGGTCATTAAATGGTATAAAATACAAGTCTTCAAACAATGTTTAGTGAAATCTTGGAGGAAAAAAAATAATGTCGCCTTTTCTTTGTTAATTTCAGTTGTTACCAATAAAGTATTTGCTTTCAGATGATATTTCTGATAATATTTTGTTTCCTATGAACTCAAATTGGTCTCAAGACTCTGTGAACAAGCTAAAACAGATTCAGTCTTTTGATCTGAGGTTGAGGATAATTGCCACAGACTGAAACTGATAATATAAGTGAATGCAGGCAGCAGAAAAGCTCCTTTAACACTTTCTGCATTAACCAACACTGCAGCCTTAACTATTAGCTGGTAGCTTTCCCTATGATGTAAGAAAGAATCCAAATAATCCCATCAATAGTTATTCTGAAACCCAGTGTGAAGCAAACAGATAGAATGGATAGATAATGTGTGACAGATACCTATATTAATGACAATTAATTCTAAATAAATTGAGTTTGTCTTAAAAGAAAGTTTAGTTCAACATGCCAATACACTGCTAACTGAGCATAGTAACAAAATATCACGCACCTCATTTCAAAGGCTTCTTAAACTAAAGTGAAGTGTATCCCTAATCATTCTGCGATTTTCTTCTACAGACAGGGACATGATTTCATAACGTACCTCACAAGTTCAAATATTGTCTTTAGACCAGTGTTACAGAGATGGATTAAATGGCAAAGGTAAGGCTTTTATAGGGAAAACACACCATAATAGTCCCACTTTCTCGTTATGACAGGGAACAAAGGCTAATCGTCACAAACCACCACAGTTTAGTAAAACTTGAAATCTGCTGAACAGTTAGACAAATCCATTAGGGTTTTATTAGCTCCTAAAAGAGTTATGTGATTCCCCAGGATCCAATCCTTGTCAATCAGGCATAGTAAATTGGATTCTTGAATAGGGAAATCCCTTAGGGAGCACAGGCGTTATCTAGATCAGATGCAGTGATTTTTTTTCCCCTACTCTATGCTCACCAGGTTCTGTTCTCTCTTTAGTGAACCAATAAAACCATAATAAGTATTGATTAACCCATTACTGTGTATTATCCACTGTCTTGCGCCTTCACTGTATTTAAGCACAGAAAAAAAACACGTTTAAGATGGATCCTGGTATGAACTAAGATATGTTGTAAAAGTTTCAAACAATTTTTGATAAGGTAGATGGAGGTGACAGTTACATTGCCCTGAAATCCTTTTTAAAGATGGCATGTGACTACCCAGGAAGATAACAAAACATACATAAAACCAGTGAAACAAACCGAAAACCAAAATACATTTTTTTCTGAAGGATGCAGTCAATGCTACACAATAATTGGCCAACCTTGTGTAATTTTGTAATTGTAGGACTAATTGGATAAACTTAAAATTTACAGTAGTTGCTTTTATTTTGTGTTTTATGTATTGTGTTCATTGTGATAATTATATATTATTCAGCAGCTTTATTAGGATAATTCTGCTAGGATGTATAATGTTGCAGTATAGGTTTTCACTATATCTAAATAATGGACCTTTGTGGTCTGAAGCCTTAATTTACCCCATGTGTCAGCTCAGTGCTGACGTGCAGTGCTTTCAAGGGTCTTTCTAATCATTAGCTTGTTGGTGGCTCCTCTGAATTTACTTGTGAACACTGCTCAATACCGCAATACAGAGATCAGCTGGCTAAATTAAGTTTGATTACAGAGGACAAGGTCATGAGTTGAATGGACACAGGTCGAAAGGAGGTGTCACTGCAGGCAGTTTTTTCAAAGACTGTCCTGGATTGTCATGTGCTTTATTGTTAAAAATGTTTCACTTATCTGCAGGCTTTAAGTACTTCAGTAATGGAATATAATCATTAGTACAAAGATTCATGCATATGACTAAACATGTACTCTGATGTATTCTCATTTTCAGTATAGTGTCATGTTTTGTGTTCCATGGTCATTACTGAATACTCACTTGATCGAGTGATTTCCGATACATTGTCAAGATAAATTACGTTCACTTAATTAGATGTACAGGAAGTATAGCTGAAGCAGGGACAAGTATTAATTTAGGACTTTGCAGAAACTGACACTCCATCTTGTGACCCTGAGGCAGTATTATTTGAGATAGCCCTTGATGGAAGGAAGTCTGTCTCCATAGCAATTACCCAAGTCTTTTATCACTCATTTCGAGAAAGAAAATTAGAGCAATTGTGTCAGGATAGTCATATGGGCAGAAATTGCACACTCATTCTAACCACTTATGTCTCTGACTTGGTCCCTGCTTGATAGCTGCTTTTGTTCACAGCAGTTATGTGAAGCTTGATTGGACATGAGTAAATGTGGCACGCTGTTCTCACAAAGGACTCACTTTGGCTTTTCTTTTCCTCGCAAAAATAATTTCTACATTAGGTCCTGCCTTTTGTTTTATGGACATGGTTATTGACGAAACAATGGCATGGCAGGTTTATCATTAAAACGAGATGGTGTTGGAGGGTGGTGCAGTAACTAAGTCTAAGCATATTGATCAGCAAAGATGAGCTTTCACACACTTTTAAACAGCATTTTGAATTATTCTATTGTAATTCATTCCAGGTATAGGCTGCAAGGGGAAAGGAATATTCACATGAGAAAGATTGGATGTGGGACTAGTGGATCGAGAAAAGCATAAAGTTTATTGGCATAATAAACAATCCATAAAATGCCATCTAATATTTGTGTTTCAAAAAATTGCATTATCTTAAATCAGCATTTAGGATTTCTAAAGTGTGGCCCACTTATCTGTAGGTTGTAATCGCTAAATGAAAGGCAAAACATGCAAATACCTTGTTGATGCAGCATTTATAATAACACGTGTATTTAATGTTAAATATGAATAATTAGCAAGTCATCTTTCAGCTCTGATCCCTTATTTGATAAAATTTGCAATTAATGGCACCCCACCCCTCCCCCTGCAGTAGCAGACAGTATCCTGTATCTCATAGCTGGGGTGAGCTACCTGCCAGATTAATCTATTCCCAGTTCACCAGCCATAGTTCTTTATCTGTCTTAGCATATTGATTTCTGAACTGTCTTATGGGTTCCTAACATAATTATATCAGGAGTGGGTCTCTCAGTACAACTAATACATTTACACTATGGCTTCCAGAGAAGCTTGTGTTTGTGCCATTGTTTTCAAGCTGCTGATTGGTTCAGTAAAATGCTGTTAACCTAAAATCATCAGACTCAACATTACATGGTGGATTATGGCATACCAATTTATTACACAATGAACTGAAGCCCTTAAAAAACAGAAAAGGGAGACTATTGCAAAACATGTCACACAGTTTTGACTAATGCTTGTCTAATGCACGGTGCACTTAAAAACCTACCAAGCAGTTTCTTTAATAATACACATTATATGCTCCCAATTATATTAGCTTTAATGAACCATTTATATGTGGAGTAGCTTTTACACATTATGTCATAAAGAAAGATTGTGGCCTATTTATTTCACTGATCTTAATTGTTGTCAGAGTGAGACCTGAAACTTGAAGGCCTTATTTTTCAAAGTCAGACCTAGAGAGGAGACTATCAATTTATCACTGTTTTTTTCTCTCCCCACTTTCTGACCTATGCAATAGCCCTTGTGAAGGTTTTTTTTATTTAATTCTGAAGATTTTGTTGTTAATAGAGGAGCTGCCTTATTAATTAGAAAAGTGTTCAATTACTGGCTTGACAGCAATTTATCTAGTGGTCACTGCAGGTAGTAGTAAGTGAATACCAGAGGAACCATAGTGCTAGCTTAAAGCACATTACTTAAGGAATATTCAGATGCATTTTCAATTGAAAAAGATGGCAAAATCTTCTTGTAAGAGAGCATAATACCTAAAAGTGTTCAACACCATGCTCTAAATTATTATTAGATTATTATTTAACCCACATTGCATTAATAACAGAAAATTACACTACAAAATGGACAAATGTAATAAAGTGGCAACTATAAGTTTTGAACAATAAACATGCTTAAATGGAAGGCTTTATGAAGTATGTCATCATTATCATGGTTTATCTACTTTTTGATTTAAGGCTTTGGAATATCAACGATTCATAATTATTACAATGTATGAATAGATGTAAATTATTATGCTAAAACTTAAAAAGGCAGTATATTAAAGATATGGATTGTTTACTTCATTTTTACCTGAAAACATGTTCAACAGATGATGCTGATTCATATTTCTAGCCTGTGGCGGTGTTAAATCAGATGATAAAACATTTGATACCTTCTGAGAAATTGTTCAGATCACAGCAGTTCTTTGATGTTTCAAGAGGATTAAATTAACACGCATAATAAATGTAAACTATCATTTGAATGTCCAATGTATGGGCTCCAACTTGCCACGGCCTCAGAAATAAAAAGTTAGGGCAATCATTGAGATGCTCTTTACTTCGTTTCAGCAATGTCAGGGTGAAAAGGATCGACCTAGAGCTGGGGGGAGAAAGCATTTTATGTGACTACACAGCAAATCTTCTATTCATAATCCTGTGATACCTTGTTGCTCTTTATCTAGGAATTGATGTTGGAAAATAAATATGTACAGCAGAGCAAGCTTTCCATCATCTTATTGTAATCCACATATAATCATTTGTTTTTCGACATAATTTTGAAGCAAAATATTCCCACCCATCTTCCTGCATCAGATATCCACAAACTGGTGCTAAAGGTAAATCGCTCTGAAATTTCCCTTTGCTGTAACTGCAGTTTACTCTGTGGAAATTGTTCTGTGTTTTAGCCAACACAATTTCATAATGTCACGCTAATATAACAGTTGGAATTTCTGATGGGAAACTGTTTATGCCTTTGGATTAGTCAGAAGGAAATATGCTATTCAATTTGGCAGCAAATAAAATGGCAAGATTAGCAGAGAGAGTGAAAAGATGGGTTGGAGGTTGGGGGTGGAAGGTGGGGAGATGGCTTATGTAGATTTCTGCCCCAAATCCAATGTGATGAGAAAGCCTTCAGCTATTTCTTAGAGTCCTGAAGAGCTACCTTGAGGCAAATCAAATAGAACATCCGCTCATAGAGCAGGAGCACCACTTAACCTTTTGAAACCCCCATCATCAGCCTCATGGGTGGGTGGACCAGGAAGTGCACTTTCCATTTTATTAAGGCGGTCAGCGATGAGAGGAGAAGGAAGATGCTTTATACTGTTACTCGATTTGAAGAAAAGCTTACAGGTAGCTGAAGGGTCAACAGCACTACTGAAGATAAATAAAGTTAGTGCAGCATTTGTGGCAAGCAATAAATGACTTGAATTGTATTTTTACTGTCTGCTTTAGAGTCCACCATGAAAAGAAGCAGCGGCACTTATTTCTAATTGCCAACATGACTCATGTCATCACATCATGTCATGACAGTCCTGTTCTAAAGAGTCTGAACAGCATTAGGACAGAAAGGACAGTAAAAACTGAATGGAATTCCTCCACTTTCGAAGCGACTGACTTGACTCTGTTAGCAGTGCTGACGTACTTGAGGGTCGCTTGCTAATACCACAGGCAGTCTCTAAAGGTGGTACCATGAAACTTCCTGCTCACCCCAAACATCTTGTACAGGCCACGCATAGTCAAACAAAAGTATAAGTGCACTGTCCTCCTAATCTCACCAGCTTGGAGACATCCTTGGATGAGGTTGTTATATCACAATGCAAGAGAGAAGCAAGATGTCAGACAGTAACAGTCCTGAGAGGTGTCTCTGTTGAAAATCCCATGAGCCCTGCTCTCAAAAGTAGGTTGCTCTGTGAGTGACAACCTATATCCAGATCCTAATACCTATTTGTCAAGATATGCAGCAGAATGTGAAATTCAAACTGCTAACTTGTACATAGCATTATAAAAATGTCTTCTTTGCTTTAGAGCGAGTGTAAGTTCAAGGTAAATTTATTAACTAGCCTGGACAAATTAATGCCTTATCAACAGCTGCATATAATGAAACCCTTGTCTCAAAGGATGCGCACTGTTACAAGTTGATCACAGTTTTTCTACAATTTGATATGAATAGTTGGGTCAGTCTTCACATTCAATCATCACCATCTTGCAGCTGGAACAAGAATATCATCACTTACTAGCTTTCTGATAAAGTGCTTTCAGAGTCTCCTGGGTAATACAGCCCAGACAGAAATAGGGAAACAGTCTAGAATAGGTCCTTTCTAAACACTGACTGTCATGAGACAAAGCTCAGACCTGCCAAAAGAGACATGCAATCCATTTCTGCAGGCAGCTGTCTCTCATGGTATTGACTCTCAGATGGTACCAATATGTAACACTGGAATTTATCACAATCGGTTGTGTACTGGCAGCCATGGTGTTTGCAGCCAAAGGGAGTGTTGAGGTTCACCACAGTGCTCTGAGACAGTCTCCTACTTATAATGGAAAGTCTAAACTCCATAACCTTCACTCTTCATAATCCCTCGCACCTTCTTACATCCCCACACATACTATATGCCTTATACCTAATAACCCATGCCCCCATCCATCCACAATAGCTTCTTGGGCCCTCCATGCCAATTTATACCTCTCAATCCCATGGCTTTGCATATTCTTCATGCCAACTTAATAATTCAAACCCATTCAAACTCATCACTCCCCCCACCATTCATCCAAGTGACATGTTATTGACTCTATGGCCAATTCATCTTAACCTATGTCTCATTCCCTTGGCACTTTATGCTAATTTAGTTTCTACAAGTGGCAAGCCATGACCCTCCCACTTTTCCCCATGACCCTTCATATCCCAATGCCAGCTTTGTGCCAATCTATGATTGCCTCCACCAGCTACCACACTTCTCCCTTACGTCCTCATAATATCTTACCCCGAAACAATTGCGTGCAGATCCTAAGAGCTGTGTTGAGACAACTACAAAACCTTATTTTTATGCATTTGCATATCATTAATTTGCCCAATTCCTCTTATTTCTATATAACTTCCTATCCTCTACCCTTGCCCCAAGAAACCAGATGGCACCAATTGCAAACATGGAAGTCAAAGTAATTACCAATCCTGATGAAGAACTCCTGCCCGAAACATCGATTTTCCTGCTCCTCGGATGCTACCTGACTTGCTGTGCTTTTCCAGCACTACTCTAATCTTGACTCTGATCTCCAGCATCTGCAGTACCCACTTTCATCTAATTACCAACAGCAACAGCTCATCACTTGCTATATGTACACTGCATCCCTCCATTGGCATCAACATTACCACCAACCTCACCACATCATAATGTCTGCTCATGGACCACTACTTCACTCCTTCGGGAATGCATTTTGGAGCTCAGGGTTATCCATTACCTGTGCCCTCTTGATTGGTCATTTAGAGCACAAAGACACACCTACAACTTATAATTCTTCGTTTAATTTCTTAACACTCTCTCAATTTGCACTTACTTGGAGATTCTCAACCTTTGTGCTTTGCTCACCTTATAGCACCGAGAGATAGGCAAGCAGCTTGTCATGGTGAGGAGCATGGAAGAGTCAAGGGACTGGGCAGGTTGTTGTACTACACAGTAAAGACACAACAACATCACGTGCCAGCCATTTACACTGCAAATATATTGCTTCAGCTGGATAGCCACATCAGAAAATCAATAGACAGAAACCATTCATGGGATCAAGGGGTAACCAAGTCAGTCAGGGCACAGTGCCTCAGTCAGTGAAAGAGCTTGTCCGACTGGGAAGCAAAAGTCTGAGGAGAGGTATCATTGGAATGAGTACATTGAGGAATGGTTACAGTGAAAAGGGGCTATTAATAGGAAAGGAGTTGGAGGGATATGGGCCAAGTGCTGGCAAATGGGACAAGATTAATGTAGGATATCTGGTCAGCATGGATGCGTTGGACTGAAGAGTGTTTCCATGCTGTACATCTCTATGACTCTGATGTTAGAATGGTGGGATTGTATGAAGCATAGAGGAAGACTGGGAATTCTGGTAGGATGATTTCAAAGGTCGCTATCATTCTGGCCTCTACATGGGATGAGTGTTTGGCCAACAATGGTATGGCAATTGGCAAAGCCACGCACTCTGCGTCTAATTCGGGAACATTAATAGTTACATAAAGGGGTTGAACTGAAATAGAACGAAGCTGAGAGGTTATCAGGGACACAGGGACAGCAACACAAAAAGGAACATGAAGGATGGGGGCAATCATCCTGCAGATGGAGTCATTTACAAGGACACAAGGTTTGCGTTAATTCCCGCCTTGTCATGTCAGCTTAGGAAATATCATCAAATGATTCCCCAAAAAATGTTACCTGGGCCCAACATTTTTGAAACACATTCCATAGCCCTCAATGGAAGACATGTCAGAATTGCCCCATTTGCACAGAGTTGTAAATATGGAAGGATGTGATCTATGATGTTCAAGGGTACTTTTCTTGGGGAAGGTACACAAGCTTGGTAGCTCATTACCAGCTTGGTAGTGTAACATATATTTGGATAATGTGAAATACCCCAGCTCCTTACAGAGGCAGCACATTGATCCCCTAGTGAAACTTCTATGCTACATTGTGTCAGGGCATAACATGCTGTTTCATGGTAAAGTGGTGTTCTTTTTATGACATTCCCGCAAACTACCTGCTCACATCAGGAATGGATGTTGTTGTGATTAGAGTGGTGTTGTTCCAATGCAAAGAAAATGTCAAAGGAGACAGAAATTTCAGTGTCATCAGCAAGCTCAGCTAGAACAGTGACCTTTCAGCCCAGCCACACAGTCTCCAGAGGGAGAAGGAGCAGGTGAAGAACCCCAAGGAAGGAGATAAGAGTGACCGAATCGTTCATATAGACCGCACTTCCTTCCTGTGTGGCTCCCACACAATACATGAGCAAACTATGGATTTCCTAGGCCATCATCGCTGAACTGTGTCATCTACTGGAACAGAGGGACCCCATCCTACAGCTGCCCTGAATTTTATTTTTCTCCCAATCCGTCACCCACAAATGCATTTCGCCAATGCCATTTTTACTAGTGATGGCTGATTATATTCTTCTCCCATGACCCAGAGAGTCAAACAGCCCAGGCAGTCAGATCTCACTGGTTTCTCCCAGGTTCAGGGTGATATGGATTACAGCCACATTGTCTCTATCATCAACTTGCAGAGTTCATCAACAGAAGAGGCTAGCAATTCATCAATTTTAAATGCCAGATTTTGGTGGATTATGCCAAATATCCTGGGAGCCTCTATCACGTGTACATACTGGAGCACTCACAGGTTCTTGCCTCTTTCCAAGGTCCTCAGGCTATTCAGGGCTGGCAGATAAGGACCAGTCCTTCCAAATATGGCTCATGACACTGTTATGAAACCCTCAGACTGAGTCAGACTGAAGATAAACACTCAGGCTTCCCTCAAGGCCATAGTGGAGCAGATGATTGGGTGGGTCTTGCTGTAGTGTCCAGGAAGGGTGCATTGTATCAACTGGATTCAGGCAAACTGGGGCATCAAGAGCAATCTTCTGAGGGATCAAGATGCAGATGAGAATCAAGCAACCATGATAGAGCAACACATCGCTGAGCATGAAAGGTCTGAAAGAATCTAACTAACACCCACTCTCAGAATGAATGAGCTGGGCTTGAACTTCCAATAATTATGTAACTTTCTGTTTGTCACATGGTAAGCAACCCCTGCTAAATGTAAATGACACATGGATTTGGTTATTCTTGCAGTCCTTAAGTCCTGTTGCTGAATCAATGTTTCATTGTCCATCTGATTTTATGTTTGACTTTTCTCATCTGATCCCATTTCCAGCAACCACACATTACACATCCTACTGATTGTCAGAGAGAAAACAGCAGTTAGTGAGACAGGGCACTGCTGGGGACGATACTAATGTTAGGTTGTTCTTATGGCTTCGGTTATCAAGTGAAAGATCTAGTGATAGACACAGATTTAGAGCAATCCTGAGATACTTCCTTTTCACTCCTCCATCATCAGTCAGCCTCCCAACTGTTCAAAGTGCATGTCAGTTCCCTTGAAATGCTTTGAGTATCCTGCAGGACTGTGTTCAACTTGAAAAAGGCAGCATATATGGTATACTTCCCACTTGCAATTTACCCTGTTCATCTTGGATTTCTGAAGACTTTGGCAGCACAGGCATAGGAGGGATAGAGGGATGAGGCACTGATGGAGTGTTGTGGGAGGAGGCTCCTGGGTTCCTGGGTGGCTCCTCCTCATTATAAGGTGCCTTCTGACACCACACTGTCTTTCTGAGAGAAAGACTTCACCTGGAATGAGTTTGAGATCCCTGGTTGCCTCCCACCTTTCCACTGATGCTAAGCATGGCTGTGCAATGGAGTGCAGTTCCAAACATATCTGGCAGACACAAAGTGAACTGTAATTCTAACATGATCACCAACGTTTCCTTAAAGTCACCCAGATGCCGGCATGTTGGACCCAGCACTGTACCTTTAACATTGGTGGAGTTTACTGCTTTCCTCCCAGAAACCTGCCTGCTGTTCCTATGCCTGTCTGTGCACTTGAGCAAAGACATTAATGGCTGAAACTGTCAGAAAATCTCATACCTGGGGTTAAGTAGGTGCTTGGTCTGTGCCAGTCCTCTCAGTGTCTGAGAGCATGGATGTTCCTTCATCGATTAGCTGTTGAGAGATGCCTGTGACAACTTCATCGGATTGTGCTCCTGAACCTAAACTAGAATGATAACCCTCTTGGTGAGCATCTTGGTGGAGGGTGCTGATGTAAGCCTTGCTGGTGTATCCTCAAAGGGTTAATAGGCTTTATCCTCAGGGGTAGAGGTGGAGCTGAGGGACTTTGGTGCTGGCTGTTTCACTAATGCCTGTGTAAAAGAGAAGGAATTAGTTTTGCAAGTACAAGAAACGCTTGGAATGAGTTTGGGCTGGTGGTAATTGGAGATCAGGCATCACTGTGCAACGATGTTTCCTGGGTCAGTTGGTGATGATGGTCTCCCTGTCTGTATACGTGTGCTCACCCTCTTCTCTGGCCAAATTCAAGCTTTTGTTTTCTTCACTTGGTATGAGAAGCTTTATTTCCACCCGCCACCACCAACCCTTCCCCCACCCCCAACTACAAAAACCACCCAGCCCCCACACCTACCATCACCCCTCAACACCACCCAGCCCCCGCATTACCATCACCCCTCAACACCACCCAGCCCCCACACCTACCACCACCCCTCA
>NC_057713.1:125017079-125074895 GCF_004010195.1 Chiloscyllium plagiosum
CATCAGCCCCCCCACCCCGTCCACCCACTCTCAACCGTCAGACCACCCATCCCTCATCCACTACCACCTCTCAGCAGCACCCGCACCCCCCCGATCCATTATTACCCTCAACACCACCCACCCACTATCAGCCTCAAGAGGTGGGATTAAGTATGATGGAAGTGGATAGAAGGTCAGTTATTGTTGATGTGATAGCAGGGGAGGTGATGTGGTTTATGTGAACAGGAAATGCAAAGTGCAAGAAGGGAATCAATAGTTTTGGAGGATGAGGTGGGTGACAGCGATGAGTAGAGCTGATGCAGGCAATACTGAGAATTGCTATCCATGAGCCTTGATGAGAGATTGCACAGTTAGAGTGCGTGGTCTCCCTCTGAATGTGAGGAGGTAGCAGAGAGTAGATGGGGGTGTGGGGGGGGGGGCACTTACACTTGCAGAACACAAGTCTCCTTCCTGCATTGCTGGGCCTTCCTTTTAACCCAAGACCCTGCACTGACCTCAGTTGACATTGTGGTCCAGGCTTACTGGATCTGGCGACATGATGTCCTCCTCCAGACAGCAGGACACAATGCTGCCTTCCTCTCTACTATCCAATCCATCCAAACTTCCAAGGTGCCTGTCACTGATTGAAGAGGTAACTTCCCTTTCTGGGCCATGTCTTGAATGTAGAAGCTTGTGAAGCAGTGTGAAGGATGGTTCCTGGTTTGCAGCATCTGAAACAATATACAGCTGAGGTTTTAATGTGCTACCAGGATTGTGAACAGCAGAAGGTCCAAGTTGCAGTGAGCACTTCAAATGTTTTGCCTTGTAGTTCACTGAGATGGACAGCACACAGTCCTTATGTACAACTAATGAAGAGGAAGCCATGGTGGATCAGGTGTCAAGAAAATTGTCTGAAATTGGAATTTGTTCAGCCCTTTGTTTCTGATGTGTACCAATCTGTTTACTTTAATCATTCTGGAAACAAAAATGTCCTGTTAAAAACATTCAAACTTTTCTACATGTTGGTCTTAACTGTTACAACCTCTCAAGGACCACAAATTCAACGTAACAATGATTTTGATGACAAATATGGTGGTGATCATATCATGGTCAATAAACTATTGCTGCACTTCACTCTTTGGATTTTCAGTATATCATCAGTCAAGTTTGAAGTGGACATCTCCTGCCTGCAGCCACCCTTCAATACTTCAACACATGATGAAACCAGGAAACCTGGACCACAGCAGTACAACAGCATCTTGGAACCTTCCTGGGAGGCTACCCATTGAAGAAGGTTTCCAATAATTATACACCAGTTCCATATTGACGGATTAGAAATCTCTGAAGTTAAAAAGTTCATCTGGTTGATCAAAGAAGCTCAAATTTTGCCTACAAATCACGCTCTGTGAATAATGTCTCCTGTAAGTTGCACTTTCCCGGCTCTGTTGTTTCCCCCCTTACTCTGCTGGCCCACACTGTCTGCGGCTGCTCTTTCTCCTGCTTCCATATCAGCAGTGTAGGCCCAGGTCTGTCACCAGCAACATACTCCTCTTTGTGCTGGTTATCTTACCCTTCATCTGATGTTTAATCCAAAACACCATCCCACAAACCTCTACAGTGTATAAAGTAGCTGAGCAAATGTACTATTAACACCCTTTCTCCCAAACAAGTGGGAAAACAGCTGTAGGTACGTACTGAGTGTTTAATGTCATATTTTCAAGAGATTGATTGGCTAATCTCTCACTGGCTGCAGAGTTTTTGCCTTTCTTTCACAGGTAGGTTTCAAGAATCTGATGTTAAACAAAAACGTATGTGTAGATATGAGGCTCTAATTGAACCACTAACATTTGTTAATTGGCTGTTCACTGCTCCCTATAGGGTTGTATGCAGGTCGTCTCAAATGCAGAAGTCAGAAGGTTGGAGCTAGTTTCCTGATGTGCTGTCATACTTTTCTAGATTTAAACTCAAGAGTCATAGAGATGTATAGCACAGAAACGGACCCTTCCATCCAATTTATCCATGCCAACCTGATATCCAATATAAATCTAATCCCATTTGCCAGCGTTTGGCCCATCTCCCTCTAAACCCTTTCTATTCATACAATCATCCAGATGTCTGTTAAATGTTGCATTTGTACTAGTTTTCCCCACTTCCTCCCAAAGCTCATTCCATGCACACACCACCCTCTGCATGGAAAGTTTGCCCCTTTGGTCTCCTAAGTCTTCATCTCTCATCTTAAACTTATGCCCTCTAGTTTTGGAATCCCCCACCCCAGGCACCCCAGACTTTGCGTATTCACCCTAACCATGCCGTCATAATTTTATAAACCTGAGTCTCTGACACTCCAGGGAAAACAGCCCCAGCCTATTCAGCCTCTCCCTATAGCTCAAACCGTCCAAACCTGGCAACATACTCATAAATATTTTCTGAACCCTTTCGCCGCAACATGACCTCCCAACTCCTATATTCAATGCACTGATTAATAAAGGCAAGCAGACCAAATGCCTTCTTCATTATTCTATTTACCTGTGACTCCACTTGCAAGGAGCTATAAACCTGCACTTCAAGGACTTTTTGTTCAGCAACATTCCCCAGGACCTTACCATTAAGTATACAGATCTTGCCCTGAATTTCCTTTCCAAAATGCAGAAAATCACATTTATCGAAATTAAACTTCAATGGCCATTGGCCCATCTGATCAAGATCCTATTCCATTCTGAGGTACCTTCTTCACTGTCCACTACACCTCTAATTTCAGTGCCATCTACAAACTTACTAACCATATCACCCATATTCACATCCAAATCATTCATATACATGACAAACGCAGTGGACTCAGCACTGATCCTTGTGACATACCACTGGTTGAGTCTAAAAAGCAACCCTCAACCACCACCCTTTGGTTTCTACCTTTGAGCCAGTTCTGTAACCAAATGGCTAGTTTTGCCTGTATCCTACCTTGCTGATCAGTTTATCATGAGGGACCTTGTCGAATGTCTTACTGAAATCCATAGAGATCACATCCACTGCTCTGCCTTCATCAATCCTCTTTATTACCTCTTCAAAAACCTCAATCAAGTTAGTGAGACACAATTTCCCAAGCACAAAACCATGCTGACTATCCCTAATCAGTCCTTGCCTTTCCAAATACATGTAAATCCTGTTCCTCAGGATTCCCTCCAACAACTTAGTGGGTGGCACAGTGGTTAGCACTGCTGCCTCACAGCGCCAGAGACCTGGGTTCAATTCCCACCTCAGGTGACTGACTGCGTGGAGTTTGCACATTCTGCCCGTGTCCGCGTGGGTTTCCTCCCACAGTCTAAAAATGTGCAGGTTAGGTGAATTGACCATGCTAAATTGCCCGTAGTGTTAGGTGAAGGGGTAAATGTAGGGGAATGGGTCTGGGTGGGTTGCGCGTCGGTGTGAACTTGTTGGGCTGAAGGGGCTATTTCCACACTGTAAGTAATCTAATCAAAGACTTGCCCACCGATGTCAGGCTCGCTGGTTTATAGTTCTGTCTTTTCCTTGCCACCTTTTTAAAATAGTGGTACAATTTTAGCCAACCTCCAATCTTCTTGCAACTCACCAGTGACTAGCAGGGGGCCCAGCAATCACTTCCCTAGCTTCTCCCAGAGTTTGAGGATACACCTGATCCGTTCCTGGGATTTATCCACCTTTATATGTTTTATGATGGCCTCCTCCTCTGTAATCTGGACATTTTTCAAGATGTTGCTGTTTATTTCCCCATGTTATCTCTCTTCCATATCCTTCTCCACAGTAAACACTAATGCAAAATACTTGTTTCGTATCTCCCCCATCTCCTGCGGTCCCACAAATGGGCTGCCTTGCTGATCTTTAAGAGTCGCTATTTTCTCCCTAGTTGTCCTTTTGTCCTTAATGCATTTATAGAATCCCTTTGGACTCTCCTCAACCTTATTTGCCAAATCTATCTCATGTGCCCTATTTGTCCCCTTGATTTCCCTCTTAAGTACACTCCTACTGTCCTTCTACTCTACTAGGGATTCACTTGAACCCTGTTGTCTGCACCTGACATATACTTCCTTCTTTTTCTTGACCAAAACCTCAATTTTTCCAGTCATCCAGTATTCCCTACACCTACCAGCTTTGCCTTTCACCCTAACAGGAATATACTCTTGTTATGTCATTTTTGAAGGCTTCCCATTTTCCTGCCCTCCTATTACCTGTGAATATCCGCTTGCATCAACTTTTGAAAATTCCTGCCTAATATTGGCAAAATTGACTTTACTTGCACGCAAACTCATGCAATGCATCCCTTTAAACCATCCTCTTAACGTGCAAGGGCTTTCGGATCTTGGAGCAATCTTGTGATTGGACTGCTCCTCACTGGGCATAAATAGAACAGTGTGGGTAAGGTAAGGAAAACAGAAAAATACATAGAATAGACGGACTCATATTAGGCAGTGGAGTTATGAAATAGTCTTTTAATAACGTGACAGTAAGATTAGACCTGGTATGTCGCTGAGTACCATGTATTGTATTAATTAGTCTTAATATGTAGCAATCTGTGTTACAAAGAAGCACAAACCTGAAGTAGTTCCTGACATTGCCTTCTGATTGACCAATCTATCATGAACTCAAACTCATGGATTTGGGTATAAACTAAACAACAAAAGACCTCTTCACTTATGGGTCCTTCCAGGAAAAATAAATGAGGTTTGTCACATTTATTAGGTAGATTTTCAACATTACGTCTGTGAGATAATTGATGTTCTATTCAAAATGACTTCCCAGTTTATATCTTTCATACTGTAAGCAGACTAAGAGTGAGTTGTATGAAGCTAAATATGGAACTATAGACTGGCAAGGTTTCAAATGGTATAACAATTAATTGAGGGAACATATGTGAAATCCAAAACCCCATTAGACAATCCCTCAATTTCATGAATAGAAATATTTCTCATTATATTAAGGTCAAGCTAATGTGTGATGCCAATCACTTTGTCCTGTACATCATTGCCAAATTTCCAGAAATCCACCATGATGCTTTTATCATGGCTAATGATTACAGTAAACCATCTGCAGACAAACGAGGACAGCAGATAATGAGGCCTGTACCCTGCCAGAAATATAGACTATGGTAATTCTCCAGTACTGTTTTAGGTGTCTGAATAAATCTGATGCAGACCTGCAGTTTAGTCCAGTAACAGCCCCCATGATCAACGTAGTTTGCTTCATTTTATATAGTATCATAATGAAGAGAGACTTAGTATGTCTGGAAGCTGGATGCAATAGTGTTGAAAATAGGGGTGGGGGAGTGGTAGAAGTGGAAGGATCTTCCTGCCTATAACACAGCCACTGTATGCAGGAAGGAGAGGATATGGGGCATCACAGTTAAAATCTTCAGAAAGAAAGGCACAATTAATGAGTCATAGAGATGTAGAAGCATGGGAACAGACCTTTCGATCCAGCTCAGTCATGTCAACCAAATATCTTAAATTAATCTAGTCTCATTTGTTAGCATTTAGCACATATCCATCCAAAACCTTCCAATTCATATACCCATTCAGATGCATTATAAATGTTGCAATTGTAACAGCCTCCACCAATTCCTCTGTCAGCTCATTCCATTTACACACCACCCTCTGCCTGATAAAGTTGCTTCTTAGGTCCCTTTTAAATCTTTCTCCTCTCACCTTAAACTTATGCCCTCTAGTTTTGAAATCTCCCACCCTGGGGAAAAGATCTTGTCTATTTATCCCAGCCATGGCCCTAATGATTTTATAAACCTCTATAAGGCCACCTTTCAGCCTTCGATATTCCAGGAAAACAGCCCCAGCCTATTCAGCCTCTCCTTATATCTCAAGCCCTCAAACCTTGGCAACATCCTTGTAAATCTTTTCTGAACACTTTCAAGTGTTACATCATCCTTCCGATAGGAGGGAGATCAGAACTGCATTTTCCAAGAAAAGATTGATTTACAAAATCAAGGCATTTTACACCTGCCTGTTCTCTGTTCCCATCCACATTATGTCTGTCACTTTCAAAAGGTTATGTCAAATGTCTTGGTAAGATATTCACCTGCTTAACCAAAGATCTAAAAAGTGTGATTGTTCAGAAATATATTCACAAATCTAACAGCAGAACCTGTATATGGAACATAGGTGGCACAGTGGCTCAGTGGTTAGCACTGCTGCCTCACACCGTCACAGACCCGCGTTCAATTCCAGCCTCAGGCGACTGTGTGGAGTTTGCCCATTCTCCCCATGTCTGCGTGGGTTTCCTCCGGGTGATCCAGTTTCCTCCCAAAGTCCAAAAATGTGCAGGTTAGGTGAATTGGCCACACTAAATTGCCCATAGTCTTCAGGGATGTGTAGGTTAGGAGCATTAGTCTGGGGAAATGTAAAGTAATAGGGTAGAGGAATGGGTCTGAGTGGGTTACTCTTCGGAGGGTCGGTGTGGACTTGTTAGGCCTAATGGCCTGTTTCCACACTGTAGGGATTCTATGATTCAAAGAATATCATGTTCTCCAAAAATTGCTAACCATTCCAAGCACTCTCTACAAGTGTTCATAAGTGAATCAACCACTGTGTCAATTATTTTATCTGATAATGTGCTGTATGCACTACTCCTTGAAAGTGTTCCCTGAGTGATATTACAAACAGTTCATCTGAAGGTTTCAGTGCAATAAAGGCGAAATACAGTGGATGGTGGAAATCTAAAATCTAAACAGAGCGGTCGCTGGAGAAACTCAACAGGTCTGGCAGCATCTGTGGAGAGAGAGAGACAGAATGTCTAGTACAGTTTTAGTTGACTGATGTTTTAATTCACTCTCATGTTTTGGAGGTAAATGTCCTGAGTAGAGTACCATCCAGAATACTTTCTCTCACAGCGGCAAGAGTGCCAGAACTTCAGTAGAAGTGACCTCAGGGAGAAGGCCTGAAGCCAACATTTTCTCCAGCTATACAGAGACATCTGTATATAATCTTTTAATTAGAACTGATTAATTAGAATTGTTCAATTCAGTGTTAAGTCTAGAAGGCTGTCAAGTCAAAGGGTGAGCTGTTGTTTCCAAGAATGATCTGCCCTTAGATATTGGGTTGATGCTAGTGGTCTAGGAATTGCAAACAGGTTCCCCAAGCTTGGTATGAAACTACTGCTTTTGTTGTTCTATACTAATAACATGGGCACACATGTGTGAGATACAATTCAAAATCTGCTGATGACACGAAACTTCAAGGCATGGGCAATCCCTGGGTTGTGAACAGGATCCATTTTGGAGTTTATTCATGAGTCAGTTCATACACAAGGTGGAACCCAATGCAGGACAATATAAAAGAGCCATTTGTAAACACAGGAAACATTTGAATGTTGGGTCTTTAAAATTACACCCCTGTATGAGATTGCGTTTGTAAGCACAAGCATTCATATGTCAAGCGTCTGTAAATTGGGGACACCCCATCCTGTGAATTGTAATGAAGGGCTAAGTAAGCTGATGACATAGGCAGGCATGTAACAAATGAAATTCAATGCAACAAAATTTAAGATGTAATGTTTTGAATGAGTACAAGCCAAACAAATGAAAGCATACAATTCTAAAATGGGTGTAAGAGCAAAGGGATGTTGGAGTATATGTCAATAAACTAGTGAAGGTGGCAGGGCATGTTGAGAGTCAGAGAGGATCCTGTGCTTTACAAATGAAGTAAGATTCCTACTGCCAGGAATTGGCCAGCATTTGAATTGTCTGCACGCTCAGTAATAACAAAGAACAAAGAGAACAAAGAAAATTTACAGCCCAGGAACAGGCCCTTTGGCCCTCCAAGCCTGAGCCAATCCAAATCTACTGTCTAAACCTATCGGTCAATTCCTAAGCATCTGTATCCCTCTACTTCCCACTTACTCATGCATTTATCCAGACACATCTTAAATGAATCTACCGTGCCTGCCTTAACCACCTCTGCTGGCAACGCCCACCACCCTCTGTGTGAAGTATTTGGCGCATGTATCCCCCTTAAACTTACCACCTCTCATCTTGAAAGTGTGACCCCTCGTTATTGAATCCTTCACCCTGGGAAAAAGCTTGTCTCTATCCACCCTGTCTATACTCTTCATGATTTTATAAACCCCAATCAGGTCGCCCCTCAATCTCCTTTTTTCTAATGAAAATAAATCTAACCTACTCAACCTCTCTTCATAGCTAGCACCTTCAATACCAGGCAACATCCTCGTAAACCTTCTCTGCACCCTCTCCAAAGCGTCCACATCCTTTTGGTAATGTGGCGACCAGAACTGGACACAGTATTCTAAGTACAGCCGAGCCAATGTCTTGTACAATGTTAACATGACTTGCCAGCTCTTATACTCAATACCCCGTCCAGTGAAGGCAAGCATACCATATGCCTTCTTGACCACCGTATCCACCTGTGCAACAACCTTCAGGGTACAATGGACCTGCACTCCCAGATCTCTCTGCCCGTCAACTTTTCCCAAGGCTCTTCCGTTCATTGTATAATTCACTGTAGAATTAGTCTTGCCTAAATGCATCACCTCACATTTGTCTGGATTGAAATCCATCTTCCACTTTTCCATCCAACTCTCCTGTATTCTCTGACAGTCCCTTATGCTTTCTGCTTACTCCACCAATCTTCGTGTCATCTGCAAACTTGCCGATCATACCAACAAGTGCTCTCTTCCAGATCGCTCATGTATATCACAAACAACAGTAGCCCCAACACTGACCCCTGTGGTACACCACTGGTCACCTTTCTCCATTTCGAGGAACTCCCTTCAACTATTACACTCTGTCTCCTGTTGCTCAACCAGTTCTTTATCCACATAGATTCCCTACAGTTTGGAAGCAGATTATTCTGCCCATCAAGTCCACACCAACTCTCTGAAGAGTATCTTACCCAGACCTATGCCCCCACCCTACTCCTACAACCCTGCATTTCCCTTGGCTAATGCACTTGGCCTGTACATTCTGGGACACTGTGGGCAATTTCCTATGCGCAATCCACCTAACCTGGACTGTGGGAGGAAACCGGAGCATCCCGTGAAAATCCATGTGGAGATAGGTAGAATGTTCAAACTCCACACCTGAGAGTGAGAGTGGAACTTGGGTCTTTGGCTCTGTGAGGCAGCAGTACTGTGCTGCCAATGAAGACAGTTCGTCCATTTACTTAACTAATTAGGGTTTTTTTTTCATGCTTGCACCCATTTTCTCAATGGTGGAACAATCTTGCACTATGTGATGAGGCTGCCATTTGCTGGAGGCTGTTATCCAATCCAGCAGCTCCATCGTCCAAAGAGGAAGTCACCAATAGAAAAAGACAGAGCTGAAGGAGTTTCCTCTCTAATGAGAGGGAACTATTTGCTTGGTCCTTCAAAACATTATTACAGTATTTCACCTTGTTTTCTCCCCCATTCCTCTTGCCCTTTCCTCCTTTATCATGAAACTTATTCAACCCCTCCAAAATATTCTCCCTTCTTGTACGCTTGTACCAAATGCCTCAATCTCAGTAAATATCAAACTTTACTGTTCAATTTGCCCTTCATCGTGTGAACTCACTTCTCACCAAACCACTGACTCAACATTGTTAGTGTGTTTGTAGTGCACGGACAATGGTTTATATTGAGGATATTTTAAAGGGGCCAACATGTGCATGATCCCACAGGAACCCCTGGACAGCTATACAGTCATGCCATTTAGCAAAAGCATGCTGTGAATATGAACTTTACATTCATCATCATCTTGTTATAGACACCATACCTAGGTGTGATCTTGAACACTGTCAAGAATTTCTCAAAACATTTATTTGTGGCCTTCATCGTCCATTTTCTCTAACCCCTTTCTAACCCCTACTTCTTTTAGTATTCCTTTGAAATTTTCCCTCCTTAACTTGTTCAGAATCACTCTCTTTGAATTCCAACCTTTGAAACCTCGATAACCTTATCATCTCTGTTTATTGTTGATACGTTTAACAACTTTACCTCTGATGTTCCGGTGCAACACTACACAGGAAACCCTTCACTAACTCTCATCTCTTTCACTTGCCTGGTTTAGCCAAAAAATCAGTACAACACGTACGCACAATTGGCTTTGGGATTTATTACCACATGTGAATTGATTTTATTAATCTCCATTGTGGTTTACATTCTGTTGCCTGAGGGCCAAGAAAACCTTAAGTTCTTCTTCCGACAGTAATGCTGACTGCTTCCTGAAGTGCTCTCTTCTGGCTGTTCTGCAATCATCTCTAAACCATCACATTAACTTCCTATTCTGCTTTCTCTTCCCTCTTCCTTTTAATCTATGCTTCCCCAGTCCAACTGGCATTCCAGCTTTGATCCCTTCTCCCTCTCCAGTTTTTCTTCCCTTCTTTATTAATTAATTGGGCCCATGAAACCAATATATGTTTCCCACAACCTGATTCCCATTAATCTCAAGCACTACTGTTGGATTCAATGATAGCTGGTAATTTAAATACTTTATTCTCACCAGGCACAGTCTCCTTCTCTTTCATTCAATTCTTCAAAATAAATACCTCCTTCTCTCAAAGAATACTATGAAGAGAATTGTAAACAGTTTAGGTTTTTTTGAAATGAAGACACCAAAAATGGATGCGAAGAGCTATTGACTAAACCAACTATTGTGGATGCCCCTTTCGCAATCTGTTTTTTTTCTAATCTGGAAGTAGTAAGGAAAAGTTATAGTTTCTCTAAACATTCTTGTAGATTTAATAAATGCTGTGAAAGATAATTGAAAGAGGGCTTGCAATATTTTGCATTAATAGAAAAACAATCAATTGTCGTTTTTTTTAAACTAAGAAATTCCAGTCCAAGCGACTTGGCAACCCTTGACACTACAAACAGGGAGGTACATTAAGAAAATAAGACCAGAAGACAGAAGAAATCTACAAGTTGAGGGTCCTGAGTATAAAGGAAATCAATGCAAAGATGCAGATACAAACCAAAAAAAAAGATAAGAGACAGCTGGAGGAATACAGACTTGTTTTGAGAGGAGAAGAAGCAAAATACTCTTTGGAAGTCGTTCATTTTTCAGTTTGACAGAAAAGGAGATGGGGGCTATTGGAGGTACTGTCTAAGCCCGCTAAAAAAGGTGTAAAATCTGTAGAATGTGTAAATAGCTAAAAATTGGTGTTTTCTCAGAAACCATGAACCAGGGTGTTGTTGATTGGTCAGTATATGAACTCTGAAAGACTGCTCTATGAGGATGGTTATAACCCAAGAAAGAGTAAGTTCAGGGAGGCGTACTTTTTGATGACAATCATACCTGAAATTCAAGGTGAAAGCTGTTGCTGAACAGGACCTCTATGTTAACTAAAGACAGTATATTGTAGAACTATGTGGATACGAATGCTTGCGATTATATAATATGTATCTTTGTTGTATCAACTGGTTAAAGTGTAATTTACTCTTTTACTTGAATTATTCTTTGTCCATTAACATGTGCAGTTTGTGTCATTTCTGCCTCGTGCCATAGTAAAGGCTACAAAAAGTGGAATCTTGTTTCTCATCTCTTCATTCAGTAAATTATTGTTTATTTTGGTTTGTGGTTATTCAACGTGAATCATAACACTGGATGTTGAGGTTCTAGACTTAGTGGAAAAGGAATAATCAACTTCAAAAATGTACTTTTTTTAAAATTAGACAACTCATGAGCAACTTATGAGACAAAGTGGTAGTAGTATATTAAATTATAAAAAAGACAGGTTCAGGGTAGATGAAAGCAATCTATTTCCAGTCTTTAAAGAGACGAAAATGAGGGGACCTAAATATAAGATTAAGTATAAGAAGGGTTTAGGACAGAGGAAAAGATAAAATTCTCGACACAAAAGATGTGAGGCTGGGGGATTTACTTCCAGGATTATTTACTTCCAGGACACAGAAACTGTCAACATTCAAGATGAGATTAGATGGATGGTGAAGAAATAAAGATAAAGGGATATGGGAGCAGGGTAGGTAAATGTGATTTGAACTACTCTCAAATCCTCTTGGGACTGGCAAAAAAGATTGTTATATCAGGGTATTCACTGCAGAAACTTTGTCCATTTACTGGATAAGAAAACAAAGTTAAGAAATTATCAATTGGAATTGAACACAATATTATGTCAAAGAAGCAATGCAGCGTGGATTGCTTCATTTATCTGATACTTTCTCAAATGCATTAATTTATTTAGCAGTCTGAAAAGATGCTCAATTCCTGGTGATAGTTCCTTCTACAAGTTTGTCATGATTCTCAATCCTTTTTTTTTGTGCTTGTGATGTTGCATCTTCAATAATGACAAAGTTGATTTTCCTCTGTTGTCCCACGTGGTTGCAATGTTACTCTTTTATCAGACGAGTTCATTGCAGTTTTTTCTTTTGTGATTTTCCTTTCTAGTCCCAATTATCAATGAATTAACATTTTGATTTCAGAGATTATCTTTCAGTTAGCATCTTCACATACTTTCTTCGATGTTAGTTGGCTGTTCGTGCTCAATACCTTGTCACAGTTTGTGTACAAGCTGCATCTTTGGACGACTCATGCAGAATTTGTACTACAACAAGTTATCTTTTAATTGACTCAGCAAGAATTCTATTATATATCGAGCAGGTGGAATTCTCCTGAAGCATTCACTGCGATATGTTTCATTTTCATTAAAAACGCATGATGTTAAAATAACAACAATTTAATTTAAAAGAAGTTCTTTTTAAAATATGGTCTACTATACTTATACAGATGACACTGACATTTTCTTGGGCCACTTGGCCCATTTATCTGATGTCAATTGGCATTTACAAGTTCCTCTTTGAGATATTACAGATAAGATTTAGGAGCAGAATTAGGCTACTCAGCCCATCAAGGTTCTCCTGCCATTCTATCATGGCTGATGTTTCTCAACCCCATTCTCCTACCATCTCCCCCAACCCTTGATCCCCTCACTAATCAAAAACATATCTACCTCTGTCTGAAGTACACTCAATGACTTGCCCTCCACAGTCCTCTGCAGCAATGAGTTCCACACATTCACCCCCGTCTAGCTGAAGGAATTCTTCCTATCTCAGTTCAAAAGGCTCATCCCTTCACTCTAAGACTGTGCCCTCGCGTCCTAGTTTCTCTCACTAGTGGGAACATCTTCTTCACATTTACTCTACTCAATCCTCTGAATATTCTCTAAGTTTTAATTAGATTCCCACTCATCGTTCTAAACTCCATTGAGTACAGGCCCAGAGTCCTCAACTGCTCCTCATATGACAATCCATTCATCACCAAGATCATACTCATCGAATCCCCTCTGGACCCTGATCAAAACCAGCGCATCTTTTTTTAGATAAGGAGCCTAAAACTGCTCACAATATTCCAAACATGGTCTGGGCAAAGTCTCTTATAGCCTCAACAGTACATAACTGTGTGGGCGGCATGGTAGCACAGTGGTTAGCACTGATACCTCACAGCGCCAGAGACCTGGGTTCAATTCCCGCCTCAGGCAACTGTCTGTGTGGAGTTTGCACATTCTCCCTGTGTCTGCATGGGTTTCCTCCGGGTGCTCCAGTTTCCTCCAAAATGTGCAGGTTAGGTGAATTGGCCATGCTAAATTGCCCATAGTGTTAGGTGAAAGGGTAAACGTAGCGGAATAGGTGTGGGTGGGTTGCTCTTCAGAGGGTCGGTGTGGACTTGTTGGGCTGAAGGGCCTGTTTCCACACTGTACGTAATCTAATCTAAACTCTCCTATATTCTAGCCCTTTTGAAATGAATATTAACATTACATTCGCCTTCCTAACTGCCAATCGAACTTGCACATTATCATTAAGAGAATTCTGAACCAGGAATCCCAAGTCCCTTTGTGCTTCCAAAGTCTTTCCCCATTTCAAAAATAGTCTATGTCTCCATTCTTCCATCTGCATAACCTCACGCTTTCCCAGATTGTATTGCATCTGCCACTTCCTGCCCAGTCTCCTGGCTTGTTTAAGTCCTTCTGCAGCCTTCCCATTTCCTCAACACTACCTGCCTCTTTGCGTCATTTGCAAACTTCGTAATGATGTCATCAGTTCCTTGTGCAATGCTTCAAAATCAAAATACTGCAAACGCTGGAACATCTGCAACCGCACAGCAGCTCAAGCAGCGTCTGCAAACAGAGAAACAAGCACTGAAGATTTAAGTAAATACTCTTCCATCAGATCTGGAAGAAGTTGCAGAACCAGCACATTTTACACAGGAGGAAAGGAAAGGAGGAAGGGCGGGAAAGAACAAGAAGGAAGACTGTAATATGGCAGAAGGGATTAATCGACTAAAATGATGATGGTAAGAAGCAAAGTGGTGGTAAAGAAGCAAAACAGCATAAAAAAAATCTAAAAGTGACAAAAGCAGTGTCCATCCTGCTAAATACTGTTTACAAAGTAATTGGAACAATGACTATGATCTAGCATTGTTAAAGTCTATGTAGCTAAAGAAGCTTGTAAAGTTGACAGCTGAGGTGTCTTTTCTTCACTGAAAGTTGAATGCAGAATGAGAACAATAAGAGTAAGATAAAGAATCAAAGCAATAAGCAAATGCAAGTTCAGGGTCAGATTTATGGACTAGAGTCATAGTCATAGAGTCATAGAGATGTACAGCATGGAAACAGACCCTTCGATCCAACCCGTCCATGCCGACCAGATATCACAACCCAATCTAGTTCCACCTACCAGCACCCGGCCCATATCCCGCCAAACCCTTCTTATTTATATACCCATCCAAATGCCTCTTAAATGTTGCAATTGTACCAGCCTCCACCACTTCCTCTGGCAGTTCATTCCATACACGTACCACCCTCTGTGTGAAAAAGTTGCCGTGGAGGTCTCTTTTATATCTTTCCCCTCTCACCCTAAACCTATGCCCTCTAGTTCTGGACTCCCTGACCCCAGGGAAACGACTTTGCCTATTTACTCTATCCATGCCCCTCATAATTTGTAAACCTCTATAAGGTCACCTCTCAGCCTCCGATGCTCCAGGGAAAACAGCCCCAGCCTGTTCAGCCTCTGCCTATGTTTTGCAAAACAGACTGCTCTTAGTATCTCCACTCTAAAGGAGAACACATTGTGAGCATGACATACAGCATCTTACGTCGGAAGTACAATTGCATCACTATTTCACCTGAATGAAGAGTTGAGGATCCCAAAATGTGGAAAAGGAGGAAGTGAAAGAGTGTTGTATTTCCTGCACTTACAATGGCAAGGTGTCCTTGCAAGGGGAGCAGATGTTTGGGAGGAGGGAGTAATATGGCTGGCAGGGAAAGTCTCTGTGGAATAGGGAAGGTGGAGGGGAATGGAAATTTGTTTGGAGTTAGCCTCTTGCTGATGGTAGTAGGAATGGGAAAGAATTATAATGAATTGCTACTAGTATCCAAACCCTTTACTAAGTCCCATTCAATGCTTTTCTTGCTAATTTGATTGCCTACATCACATAATGTTGGAATTGTTCTCTTTGGAGACTAAGAGGATGTGTGATAGAGATTTTCAAATTCATGAGGGGCTGGATAAGAAGGAACCATTCCCACTTGAGAAAAAGATCAATAACCAGGTATTTAAAGTGATTGGCAAAAGAAGCAAATATGAGGTGAGTAGTTAAGGTATGGAATGAACTTCCAGGAAACATAGTGGAGGCAGGTTCAGTTGAAGCATTCAAGAGGGTATTAGATGGTTATTTGGATAAAAATAATGGGCAAGGATATAGAGAAAAAGGTTTGCACCAGATAATGATGCTTGTCTCCCCTCCTTTTGCACCAATACAATGCTGTAATTCTGATAGCGCAGAACTCCCATAGGTCTGCCCTGATGTGTCAGCCTTCATTTTTGTGTTCAAGTGGGACATAAGCCCAAAACCCTGTGACTCAGAAGCAAGTGTGCCTTACATTGGGCCACAGCTGATAGAGAATGCACTTTTCAATATTCCCACAACCCTGTTCCCAGTCACTCAGCCAAATCTGTACCGATGCTGTCGCTATCCCTTTTATTCTATGAGCTTCAACTTTGCTGATAAGCTAATTATGCAACATTTTACCAAATGCCTTTTGGAAATTAATTTGCACTACATTAATGTATTCCCTCATTATCCACAAAGGAAAAGAGAAATTGGTCAAAATACCCAGCTGTTGCACTTAAAAGCACAGAAAGGCACTGGCTCAGAATTTTTTCAGCATCAGGTTTCGAGTTGGTGTGTCAGAAAGTTGCATTATTCATTAACAGAAAGAGTTGCACAACAGTAAATATTAGATAAATAGTGTACAAATTGTGCAGGTTGCCAGTTCCTCTCTATACCACCCTCAAAAAATGCTAGCTTTGTATCTTGTGGGATTAGAATACTTCCCATTTTGTTCTGTTGATTAATTCCATGATTTAATATGCTAATACAGTATTACAGCAACAATTAATGCAACAATATATTTATTTGAATGTTCATCTAAACTGTATCTTTTGAACTTTGGCTTGAACCTCTCTTTCCTGTCATTAGGAGTTTATCCCAAGTATTGTTTCAAACAGCAGTGCACATTATAGTTTATAATATAATCAGATTATTGTATTTCTATTCACAGTGAAATGAGCATTTATAAAAATGTTGATCAATAGGGTCACTTTGCTTTATTATTCATTCAAATTTTAAATTGTTACACGGGCAATATGATGTTGTCAAAGATTAATATAGATTTTAGCAAAATAACATTTTGCCTGAGGTGAGTGATGACTTGGTTGGTTAAAGATATACCTGTGAATGTTTCCTTCCTGCAAGCAACATTGAGTATTCAAACTGCATGTACTATTTTAGTATAGATACACTTCCCATTCGATGAAATTTTAAACTTAGAAATGTGAATTTGTGAATTTAAAGAGCAGCTTCAACAGTTCTAGGACAAATATCCATTCTAAATGCGAGACTTTTACATAAATCCATTTGAACTTGTATTATTGATTACAACAAAATCCACTAATGCAACTAAGCGGACTGAGGAATCCTTGGTTTCCCTGGTACAACTCCTACTGATTATAAATAGGCACCTCTAATAAGGAAGTGACTAGGAATCACTCTGCTCCTGAGTACAATATCCAGTGATTATAAGTAGGTACCACTGACTATCAAGGACAATCTCCTGTTAGCTATTGGTTGCTGATAGGCTGCCATCACAAGCTTTGTTTATAAATTACAAGAACCACTAACTGACAAAGAAATAACTATGCGAAATTATTGTTATGCACAATAGGTAGCTTATCAATCTCTACCAGTCATCACTAATTATACATAATGAAGATTCATGGAATAAATCAATCAAACAATATGTTGCCCACGTATTGGAGCTCTGGTCTGCCTCAGGGAGCTTTTACAGAAAATCTGAGTGCAATGTTCATTCCTCGGAAAATCCAGCCCATGGTAAAATGGCAAAGGCAGAATCATGACCTAAACAGCAAGTTTGTTTAATGCTTAATGTATAAAAGTATAAAGTATTGAGAAAAGGTGAGATAAAAAACACATGGAGCAGTGGTATTGGTTAGAACAGACATTGTAGTAGCGAGTTTTGAGATTTGTAGCTCAGGTTGAGGTTTTGGATGTGGGTTTGCTCGCTGAGCTGGAAGGTTCATTTCCAGACGTTTCGTTACCCTACTAAGTAGCATCTTCAGTGGGTCTCAGGCAAAGCAATGCTGAAAATTCCTCTTTCTATTTCTATGTTTGGGTTTCTTTGGGTTGATGATGTCATTTCCTGTGGTGATGTTATTTCCTGTGGTGAAGTCACTTCCTGTCCCTTTTCTCAGGGAGTGGTAGATGGGATCTAACTTGGTGAGTTTGTTGATAGAGTTACAGTTGGAATGCCATGCTTCTAGGAATTTTCGTGCATGTCTTTGTTTGGCTTGTCTTAGGATGGATGCGTTGTCCCAGTCGAAGTGGTGTCCTTCCTCATCCGTATGTGAGGATACTAGTGAGAGAGGGTCATGTATTTTTGTGGCTAGTTGGTGTTCATGTATTCTGGTGGCTAGTTTTCTGCCTGTTTGTCCAATGTAGTGTTTGTTACAGTCCTTGCATGGTATTTTGTAAATAATGTTAGTTTTGCTCATTGTCTATATAGGGTCTTTCAAGTTCATTAGCTGCTGTTTTAGTGTGTTGGTGGGTTTGTGGGCTACCATGATGCCAAAGGGTCTGAGTAGTCTGACAGTCATTTCTGAGGTGTCTTTGATGTAGGGGAGAGTGGCTAGGGTTTCTAGACATGTTTTGTCTGCTTGTTTGGGTTTGTTGCTGAGAAATCGGCGGACTGTGTTCATTGGGTACCCATTCTTTTTGTATTCAAACGACTGCACAATAAAAGACAAGGAAGATTAATTAAACTTTAGCAGGACTGGAACTAATATCCTTGCATGGAGATTTGCTCATGTTATTGGAAAGTGTCTTATCAGGAGTTGGAAATTGAAATGGGTATTCAGATAAAGTAAAAGCAGCGATAGTTATAGGAAGTATAAAAGAAGCAAATGAAAGTGGAAGTAACAGAAAAAAATCTTAGAATCAATGAGGATCAAATTACAGAATGATGCTGAGAAGGTAGAATTAAAAGCACTCTATGTGAATGCATATACCATTTGGAACATAAGAGGTGAATTTATGGCACAACAGAAGGGAATAATATGATTTAATTACATTATGGAAATATGGCAGTAGAAAAGGAGGTGGATAATGAAGGATGGGATCAATACATTTGAGAGAGTGAATCTCACATGTAGAATGGTTGAACTAAGAAACAACAGGGCCAGAAAAAAAAAGAAGTGTTTAATGGACCACCAGATAGAAATGGTAATGAAGGGTATATTACAAATCAGGTTAGATGGGCATGTAGGAAGTTTAACACTGTAATCATGGATGTCATTTATCTACATGTAGATTTTTGTTTTGGTAAGGCAAATCAGGGCAGGACTTAAACATTTAATGGTCAGGTTCTAGGGAGTGTAGCTGAACAAATAGACTTTGGGATGTGGGTTCATATATCCTTTAAAGTAGAGTCACAGGTAGACAGGCTAGTGAAGACAATGTTGAAGACAGTGTTTGATATGCTTACCTTATTGGTCAGTATGGTATAGGAGTTGGAGCATCATGTTGCAGATGTACAGGAAATTGTATTTAATTCTGGTCTCCCTGCTAAAGGAAAGATGTTGTTAAACTTGAAAGGGTGCAGAAAATATTTAGAAGGATTTTGCCAGGGTTGAAGTGTTTGAGCTATAGGGAGAGGCTGAATAGGCTGCGGTTGTTTCCCCGTAGCGTCAAAAGCTGAGGGGTGACCTTATAGAGGTTTATAAAATCATGAGGGGCATGGATAGGAAAACTAGACAAGGTCTTTTCCCTGGGGTGGGGGAATCCAGAACTAAATGGCATAGGTTTAAGGTGAGTAGGGAAAGATATAAAAGGGACCAAGGAGGCAATTGTTTCACGCAGAGGGGTGGTGCATGTATGGGATGAGCTGCCAGAGGAAGTGCTGGAGGCTTTTACAGCTACAGCATTTAAAAGGCACCTGAACAGGTATATGAATAGGAAGAGTTTTGAGTGATATGGGCCAAATGCTAGCAATTGGGACTAGGTTAATTTAGGATATCTGGTTGGCATGGATGGGTTGGACCAAAGGGGCTGGTCCATGCTGAACATCTCTTTGACTCTATGGCTTGGTTAATTGAATAAGCTCCAATACAATGAATAGGAAGTTCATAGAAGGTGTTTGAGATAGTTTTCTGAAGCAATATGATGATTAACAAATAGTTGTACATGCTAAGATAATTCTAGCATTATGCAATGAAAAAGAGCTAATTAATAATCTTGCTGTAAAAGAACCTTTGAGGATTAGCGACCAGAATATAAGGATTTTCTGTTACATTTGAAAAAGATACAGTTTAATCTGAAATTAAGGTCCTTAATCGAATCAAAAGCTATTACTGAGATATTAAGGGGAAGTTGGTTATAGTAAATTGGAAAAACACATTGAAAGCTTTGATGGTGGATAAGAAATGGCTAGTGGTTAAAGAATGAAAACATGCATATCTTTTTAAGGCCAAAATATGCAGCAGGAAATGCAAGAAAACAATGGTTAACAAGTGATATTAAAGATAACATGAGATCAAAGAAGAAGGCTGGTAAAATTTCCAAAATACTGTTGAAAGTGTAAGGATTGGGAGAATATTAATTCAGCAATGGAAGAAATTGATAAGGAAAATAAAAATAGTACAGAAATGTAATGTAGCAAGAAACATAAAAACAGATTGTAAAAGCTTCTATACACAAAGGAAAAGTTTAGAAAAGATAAATGTGGTCCATTTCAGATGGGAACAGGAGAATTTATAGTAAGAGATGGAGAAGTGGCAGAGATGTTAGGTAAATACTTTGTGTCTATCTTCAGATAGAAAGACATGAAACATCTCCCTGAAATAAATAAGCTGCATGGATCTGTTTAGAATGAGGTTGGAAAGAAATTAGCTAAGAAAAGGTAGTGTTGGAGAAGTGAATGGGACTGAAATTTGACGAACCACAGGGACCTGATGACCCTAAAATATTCACCCTAAAATGTTGACAGAGATAGCTACATAAAGAATGGATGTTTTGTCTATTATCTTTCAACATTCTCTTAATTTTGCAATGGTGCTGACAGATTGGTAGCTTGCATATGTAACTATATCATTAAAGAAAGTAAGGAGTGAGAAAACCAAGATTTCAGATCTGTTAGCTTTATGTCAAGAGTCAGGTAAACACTGGAATCAACAAAAACAACGTTAACCACAAGTTATTTAGAAAATGAGCAAAATAAATGTGAATTTATGAAGAGGCCATCATGTTTGGCAGAGACAATAGAGTTTTTGAGGATGTTACTAGCTGAGACAATATTGGAGAATCAATGGATGTTGTGTATTTGGATTTTCAGAACATTTTTTCATAAAGTCACTGACAAGGTTAGTAAATAAATAGGATTGCAGTGATATACAAGCATGGACTGAGGACTAATTAACAAGTAGGAAGTGTGAATAAATTGATCAGTCTCAGATTGGCAGGCTGTGACCAGTGCAATACTGCAAGGACCTGTGTTGGATACCAGCTCCTTGTAAATTATATCAATCTGATGTGTGGCCAGTTATAATATTTCCAAGTTTGCAGATAATAGAAATTTTGGTGGGAATGTGAGTTGTGAGGATGCTGTAAAGATGCTTCAGGGGACTGTAAATAGGCTGGTTGAGTGGGCAAGAACGTGACAAGTGGTATCTAATCTAGGTAAGTATGAGGTTACTCACTTTGGTAGGCAGATCTGATCTCCAGAATATTTCTTAAATGATGAAAGATTGGAAAGTGTTGATTTCCGAAGGGACTAGGTTATTCATGTTTATAAATCACTGCAAGGTGGAACAAGCAATTTAGAAGGCAAGCAGTATGGTAGCCATAATCTCAAAAGGGTTTAAGTACAGGAGCAAGGATGTCTTGTTTCAATAAATTGCATTAATCACTAGTTTAGATTGCACATAGAGTATTGTGTCCTTCTGGAAAGAACAATAGTCATAGAGGGGTACAATGGACGTTCACCAATTGATTCTTGAGATAGTAGGACTGTCAATTGAGGAATTTGGAAGAATGTGAGGCCATCTCATAAACTTAAAACATACTTAAAAGAATAGACAGAGTAGGTACGAATAGGATATTTCTCCTCACAGTCGATCCAGAACCAGGTGACATAGACCCTTAAGAAAATGAGGAAAAACTTCTTCACTCAGACAGTGGTGAATCTTTGGCCTTCTCTAAAGGGCTTTGAAAGCTCAGTCATTCATTAAGTTCAAGATAGAGGTTTCTACTTACTATTGTCAAAAAGGGATTTGAGGATACAATGGGACTATGATGTTCAAGTAGATGATCAGCCATGGTCATCTCGAGGGGCTGAATGATCTGTTTGTGCTCCTATATGCCAATTGCACCAGTCCCTTGCCTCTGTCAGATTTTTGATCTCTCAAAGAATCAATTGAAATGGCAACCTGGCAGGAAAAAGAAAGGAGGATATTATTAAATGGGAGACAGTCCAGCAAAGGTTTACCAGAATGTTGTTGGGAATGAAAGGTTTAAGTTATAAAAATAGGCTGGATAGCCTGGGACGTTTTCACTGGAGAGTAAGGGGTAGAGTGATGACCTTACAGAGGGTTTATAAAATCATGAGGGGCATAGATAAGGCAAATAGCCTGGGTGTTTAACATAGGGGAGTTCAAAGCTAGGGGGCATATACTTAAGTTTTAAAAAAGACATGAGGCGCAAGGAGGTTACATTCATCATCTCTTGATTGGAGTCTCATTAATTTCTCAATGTGGAGGGTGCTTGGTGCTTGAGCTCTGTAAGTTCCCGTCTCCGATCACACTCAGTGATGGAGTAGACATAAGGGGCCGTATTGGCTACTCCTGATCTGGCCCTGTCCTCCTGCAGCTAAACTCGATTTCTGCTGGACAGCCTTTGGGGCAGGACTCCTAAAACGTGGCGCCACTTTTTGCCTATTCTCAGACAGCTCCAGTTTGGTGGATGGAATGATGAACATTATTTGGGTGATGCCTCTTGAGAGTGACTTGTTGTCTGGTTTCTTTCTAAATATGGCACCTGCGTGTTGGAGCCCAGACAGCTCTGTGAACATCAGAACCTCCTGCCCATTACAATAGGCATTTCCTTTTAACAATAATATATCACAAGCTGACCAGAATGAAATCATACAATTCATCCTGAGACACCCCGAACAGAAGTCCTTGCTGCTTCTACATCCACCTCCACCCTTAGTCCCAAAAAATAAAAATCACCCAACGTTTAAGGTGGGATGGTGAAGAGTAAACATTTTCTCTCGTTGAACGCGAGATAATGACCCTTCATAGATGTATCATACTGCTGGAGGAATCTATGCCTTGGTATCAACAAACTTTCTTTGCAAGGAGAGATGGACACTGTCCTGTATTCCAGCTTGTTTTAACTTCAGACCTTGATACTCTCTGCTTTTCACACATATCTTTCCTGTCTTGAATTCTTTTTGTGATTTTTTTTTCAAATATTTTCTCATCTGAAAGACATTTCTGCTGATTAACCACCTTTTGGCTTATTCTTCATCACAATTGCAGATCATTCTGCCCCACTCAG
Source organism: Chiloscyllium plagiosum (assembly GCF_004010195.1). NCBI lineage: Eukaryota > Metazoa > Chordata > Chondrichthyes > Orectolobiformes > Hemiscylliidae > Chiloscyllium > Chiloscyllium plagiosum. The sequence goes on from NC_057713.1 coordinate 125,040,178, forward strand.
TGTCTTGTTTGTGTTTTTCTTTCCTTTGCTTCTCCTTCGTATTTAAGCTCTTGTCATTTTTTTTTTCAGTGCTTATGACGAGTTACTGTATGATACACTGGAACATAAAGATGGCAATGCAGTGCACTAAATCAACAATGCATCAAAGTTTTCACTAATTGCTGAAGCCATAAAGTCTTCCTCACACTGTGATAGTCTTCAAATAGTACACCATCTTCTCTACCATCAATGGTTTTGCTGACGTCAAAAGCCTTGAAAGCCTTCACCATATTAACAATACGATACATTTGATAAAGAAGGCTAATTTGGCTTTAAATAATAAAAACACTTTTAGAAATGGCTACAGTACATGGTTACATGGCTAATTCTTGTTGAATTTTTTCAACCAGCCAGAAAGTAACACACTGATTAATTTGTTCAATATCAAATACAAAGTGAACTAATTGCAGTTTGGACACCAATGCAGGCTTTTAAAGTTGTGAAAATTCAAGCAAGAGACTGGAAGAAATCCACTGCGAATCTGCACACAACTCACTTTTCTATCTGGGACAATAATGCATCAAAAGGTAACAAAACAGCCGCATTAAGTTTGTGCTGTATAATGCTGTATATCTCTGAGCTGTGAAACTCCAAAAAAATCTCTAAGAAGCAAGATCTTCAGAGAAGACGGCTTTCAGCTGAAGAAGTAAGGTTTTTAGGAGAAATAGTTCTCAATTCTGCCAAAATGTCTAAGCTATCTGCAAGGGTTGCAACTGCAGAACTAATGAGGATGAAGAAATGTTTTCTCTCTCTCAAAGCCTGGTCGAATTAGTGAGTTAGTAATTCGACCAGGCTTTGAGAGAGAAAAAACAGATGCAGTTAACCTTTGACTATTAAACTACAAAACCATCCCAGATCGACATTCTGATTTCAAGTTTTCAGTCTACTCAATTGTAGGAAGAATACTCTTCAAGTTAGCCAGGCCTACAATTATACTAGACTGATGTGACTTGTGTTTTGACAAGTGTATTTTATCCATACCTACTTCTAATCTTTGTTTCTATATTTCAAGTAATAACTGAATCATAACCTCTACATAGCAACTTTCATCAGGGTCATAATGTAAACTTACATTTGATCTTGTTTTAACACTAAAGTTTTGCTGCTGGTTATTTTTAAATTGGAAAACTGAAATAAAATCCACGGGGCGGGGTGAATAAATGAGCTATATAATTCACAGTTCACTAATCATACTAGATATACTGGCAGTTGTAGTAATTGTTTCATATTTTACTAAGAAATTCTCATCCACACACATGCCTGTAAAATGGCTAGCTGCTTCATTTGCCCTCTTTGTGTCAGGCACAATTTGGAGATTTCATCAAGCATAAATGCTTTAACTGGCTTGCATATTAAAATGTACAGGGACACCAACTGGCTAATAAAATCACCAAGGATCAGATGTAACTATGTCTTCAAGTCCATAATCCTTCTTTTTGTTGCCTGTGGCCACGGTGGCTCAGTGGTTAGCGCTGCTGCCTCACAGCGCCAGGGTCCCAGGTTCGATTTCAGCCTCAGCGACTATCTGTGTGGGGTTTGCATATTCTCCCCGTGTCTGCGTGGGTTTCCTCCCACAGTCCAGCAATGTGCAGGTTAGGTGAATTAGCCATGCTAAATTATCCATAGTGTTAGGTGGATTAGTCCAAAGGGAAATGGGTCTGGATGGGTTACTCTTCGGAGGGTTGGTTGGGCCAAAGGGCCTGTTTCCATGCTGTAGGGAATCTAATCAGTCAAATGTACCTGGAACTGGTCATCCGCTGGTAGCACTGATTTATTTTGAGGATCACCTGGATGCATGAACCACATATTGTGCACTACAATTTCAGTCCTTCTTTATTTATCAATGTATCAGGATAAACATGACCAAGATGGATTTTATCCTTTGGCACATGCTTCTCTTAAACAGCTTTTTGTTCCCCATCAGAACAATACATCAAAATTATGTTAAAGGAGCTAGATGTCTTTATTGGCATTGTGTTTGCACCAATAATATCCACAGTCTTGTTCACTGATACGTTGAAAGTTAGGGGAATTTTGTCTATATTACTATTTGTCCATGGTTTTACAATGTAGCTTTGTCCTGCATTAATCACAAAGTCACATATCTTGTTACATATTTTGCTGGCAGTTTCTAAGCTATCCTCATTCTAGAATTCATGCCATCCCATGTCTTTACATAATTCAATAGTGACAAAATGTTGTCCTTGCAAATTCAATGAAGTATTACCACCACAAGTCTTGCTTCATCACAGAATCCCTAGAGTGTGGAAGCAGGCCATTCCGCCCATCAAGTCCACATCGATCCTCTGAAGAGCATCCCACCCAGACCTACACTGACCTTGGGACCCCACATTTCCCATAGCTAACCAACCTAGCCTGCACATCCCTCAACACATGGGAAATTTAGTATGGCCAATCCACTTAAGCAGCACACCTTTGGACTGTGGGAGGAAACCCACATAGAGACAGGGATAACTTGTTTGCACTGCTGCCTCACAGCACCAGGGTCCCACGTTCGATTTCAGCCTTGGGTGACTGTCTGTGTGGAGTTTGTACATTCGCCCCGTGTCTGCATCGGGTACTCTGGTTTCCTCCCACAGTCCAAAGATGCGTGGGTTAGGTGAATTGGCCATGCTAAATTGCCCATAGTGTTATGTGCATTAGTCAGAGGGAAATGGATCTGGGTGGGTTACTCTTCGGAGGGTCGGTGTGGACTGGTTGGGCCGAAGGGCCTGTTTCCACACTGCAGGCAGTCTAATCTATCTAATCTAAATATGCAAACTTCACGCAGACAGTCACCCGAGGCTGGGATTGAACCTGGGTCCCTGGCGCTGTGAGGCAGTAGTGGTAACCACTGAGCCACCATGCTGCCCTCTGTAGCCTCTTATCCAATTTTCACCTATTCTTTCAGTCATGGCCATTTTGCAACATGTGCATTAATATTGTGCTTGCTCTTTTTATTCATTTATCCTCTTGCTTCTTCCAATTCCCTATCATTTTCTCAGTTGAAGGTGCACCAAAGTGTATTTTAGCTGTTTTTTACCATGCTCCTCTAACTTGTAGTTTTAATTTTCACACAGAGAGTGGTGCATGTATGGAATGGCCTTCCAGAGGAAGTGGTGGAAACTGGTACAATTACAACATTTAAGGACACTAGGATGGGTATGTGAATAGGAAGGGTTTAGAGGGATATGAGCCAAATGCTGGCAAATGGCACTAGATTAGATTAGGATATCTGGTTGGCATGGACGAGTTGGACTGAAGGGTTCGTTTTCATGCTGTACATCTCTATGATTCTACCATATAAGGAAACCATTTTTATGTTGCACTCATTGAGTGTGCACCAAAACTATAACACACTAATCAGTGCGCCTACCTCTGCAACACGTGCTAATGATCTCTGTGACTTCAGATGCTATGACCCCTGGCAATTACAGGCAACTGTTTTCCAGAGTCTAGATTAGAGTGATGCTGGAAAAGCAAAGCTGGAGGAGCAGGAAAATCGACTTTATCAGTAAATAGAGCGCTAATCCTGATGAAGGGCTTTTGCCCGAAACGTCAGTTTTCCTGCTCCTCAGATGCTGCCTGACCTGCTGTGCTTTTCCAGCACCACTCTAATCTAGACTCTGGTTTCCAGCATCTGCAGTCCTTGTTTTTACCTAACTGTTTTCCAAAGACAGAAACACCTTATGGCAAATATGGTAGTCTCAAAATGTTAACTTATCTCATGTCTCTAGAGTTAGTGATTGATATGTGGGGTGTTTCCAGCAGTTCCTGTAATTTTTTAATCTTTATTCATATAAATTTTAACATATCCATTCATGGCTTGGCCAGGCTGAAGCTTAATAATGAAAGTTTATTACAGGCTAAGTTAGGAGAACTGCAGAAACTGGGATCCCAAAATGACTCAGAATATATTTCTTTACTGCTCTCCACAGTCATTGAAGTACACAACTATACAATTAAAATAACAAGAGAAATGCACTAGGTTGATGCAGCAAGTTAAGCTAAATCAGAACCTGTGCTTCAACGTCAATTACAAAGTCATTAAAGGACTATTATCTTGGAGTGAAAGGGTAATGTGGTTACGAAATTCATATTTTGCATCATTATGAAGAAGAAGAATATAAAAGAGGTTATTTCAGACACATTTCTCAGAACAAAATGATATTCCTATACCTTCTTTAAAGTTGTCTATAATTAGCAGAGATGTCCTCACTTTGTAATAATTAAAACACTTTATCAGTAAATAATGCACTCGAACAATGATCTTAGTTTCATCATAATGAATTGGACATAACATCACTAGGATGCTACAATAATTCAATGAATTACAAAATTATCTTTAAGATTAATTTCATTTTAATGCTTTTTCTATTTCTGTTTTACCTTTTAGGTTCATTATTTTTTCAACACCCTCATCACTAAAATACTTATTTTTCACAGCAGCTATTGATCAATTCTGTCAGAATTTCTTATCCCTTCAAAGTTGTATAACAAATACTTCCATTGGTCATACAATTGAGTACTTAGTCCGATATTAGAATGATTTTTTGGTTACCTACTTAATCACAACATCAGTTACTCTATTTTCCACCAGGTCTAAGGCTGTATCTTTATCATATGAGGGAAACCACTTCATCAAGATCCGCAAAAGTTGATGCAGCTACTTTTGGAGTACACTGTATAGTTCTGGTCACCCTGCTTTGGAAGGATATTACTGAATTGGAAAGGGTGCAGAAATAACTTACCAAGATGTTAATTGGACTAGAGAGTTTGAGTTGAAGGAAAAGTTGGATAGGCTTGTTTATGAATCCATGAAGGGCATAGATAAGGTGAATAGCAAAGATCATTTCCCCAAAGTAGGGGAGTTCAAAACTAGAGGGCGTAAATTTAAGCTGGGAGGAGAAAGATTTAAAAGGGACCTGAGGGGCAACGTTTTTACACAGAGGATGGTTTGTAAGTGGAATAAACTGCAAGGGGAAGTAGTAGATGCAGACACAGATATAGTATTTAAAAGACATTTCGAAACCGGGCATCTGTGGGTGTAATGGGCCATTAACAGTAGCAGAGTTGTACTCCATCACAATCTATAACCTCCTGGCCCAGCACATCCTCAACTCAATCATTGCCATCAAGCCAGGGAATCGAACCTGGTTCAATGGACAGTGCAGGAGGGAATGCCAGGAGCAGCACCAGACATACCTGAAGATGGAGTGTCAACCTGGTGAAGCCAACAAACAGAACTGTTTGCATGCTAAACAGCCTAACAGCAAGTGATAGACAGACAGATCAGATCTAAGCTCTGCAGTCCTACCACATCCGGTTATAATCGGTGGTGGATAATTAAATGACTCAGTGGAGGAGGGGACTCTACAAATATCCGTATCCACATGATGGAAGGGCCCAGGACATCAGTGCAAAAGACAAGGCTGAAGCTTTCGCAGCGATCTTCAGCCAGAAGTGCAGTGTGGATAATCCATTTTTGGCCTCCAGTGTTGTCCCCAGCATTACAGATACCAGTCTTCAACCAACTTGATTCACTCCACATGATATCAAGAAATGGTTGGAAACACAGGATACAGCAAAGGCTATGAGCCCTGACAATATTCTGGTAATAGTACTGAAGACTTGTGCTCTAGAATGGGCCGCTCTCCTAGCCAAGCTCTTCCAGTACATTTACAATGCTGGCACCTACCCAACAATGTGGACAATTGCCTATGTATGTCCTGTCCATAAAAAGCAGGACAAATCCAACCCAGCCAATTACCATCCCCCATTAGTCTACTCTTGATCATCAGTATAGTGATGGAAGGTGTCATCAACAGTGCTATTAAGCAGCACCTACTCAGCAATAACCTGCTGAGTGACACCCAGTTTGGTTTCCACCAGGGCCACTCAGCTCCTGATCTCATTACAGCCTTGGTTCAAACATGGACAGAACAGCTGAAGAAGTGAGAGTGACAGCTCTTGACATCAAGGCTGCATTCGACTGATTGTGGCATCAAGAAACCCCAGCAAAACTGGAATCAGTGGGTATTGAGGGCAAACCCTCCGCTGGTTGGAGTCATTCCTGATGCATAGGAAGATGATTGTGGTTATAGGAGCTCAGCCATCCCAGCTCCAGGCCATCTCTGCAGGGGTTCCTCAGGGGAGTGTCCTAGGCCAACCACTTTCAGCTGCTTCATCAATTACCTTCCCTCCATTATAAGATCAGAAGTGGGAATGTTTGCCAAAGATTGCATAATGTTAAGCATCATTCGCGACTCCTCAGATACTGGAGCAGTCCGTGTTCAACTGCAATAAGATTTAGACAATATCCAGGCTTGGGCTGACAAGTGGCAAGTAACATTTGCCATACACAAATGTCAGGCTCTGACCATCACTAATAAAAGACAATCTAACCACTGCCCCTTGACAGTCAATGGGGTTACCATCACTAAATTCCCCCACTGCCAATATCCTGTGGGTTATCATTGATCAGAAACTCAACTGGACTCACCACATAAATGCGATGGCTACAAAAGCAGGTCAGAGGCTAGGAATACTGTGGCAAAAAACCTACCTCCTGACCCCCCAAAGCCTGTCAGCCATCTACAAGGCAGAAGTCAGACATGTGATGGAATACTCCCCACTTACCTGGATGGTTGCAGCTCAAACAACACTCAAGAAGCTTGACAACATCCAGGACAAAGCAGCCTGCTTGATTTACACCACATCCATAAGCATCCATTCCCTCCACCAATGACGCTCAGTAGCAGCTGTGTGTACTATTGACCAGATGCAATGCAGAAATTCACCAAAAATCCTCAGGCAGCACCTTCCAAATCCACAACCACATTCATCTAGAAGGACATGGGCAACAGATACGTGGGAACACCACCACCTTCAAGTTCCCCTCCAAGCCACTCACTATCCTGACTTTGAAATATATCGCTGTTCCTTCACTGTCACTGAGTCAAATTCCTGGAATTCCATCTCTAATGGCATTGTGGATCAATCCATAGCAAGTGGACTGCAGCGGTTCAAGAAGGCAGCTCACAACCACCTTCTCAAGGGCAACTAAGGACAGGCAATAAATGCTGGTCAGCCAATGACGCCTATATCTGGCAGGTGAATTTGGAAACAATTCTGTATGGAATAATTGTTTCTCAAAGTTTCACGCCATCAAAGTTAAGCTAATTGGTTTGTAATTGCTGGACTTACCTTTGCAATTTTTTTTAAAATAAAGGTGTTTCATTTGCTATTTTGTAATTATCCAGCACCTCCCCGAATGCATGGAAAACTGAAAGATGCATCTCATCTGTCTCAGTGCCCCATTAGCTTTAAGTACCAACAACTTATCCAATATTTCCTCATTATCAAGTTCAAAAAAGTCCAGTGACTGAGTTTCCTTCTCTGGCCTGGGTAGCATATACCTCATTGCTCATGACAGAGATAAAAAAATTGATTTAACGCCTCCACCATCTCTCATGCCTCCATTTGTAAATCCCCTTTTTGGTCCCTAATTGGTCATTGTCCTTGGTTTACCACCTCTTTACTATTGATGTACTTGAAGAAGACCACAGTGTTCATCTTTATGTTAGCTGCCAGTTTTTATTCATAAGCCTTCTTCGTTTCTCTTGGTTGGTTCTTCACCTCCCCTATGAATAGCCTGATTCTATTTCATACCTGATAGCTGGCATAAGCATACTTGTTATTCAACTTAATTTATATCAGTGCAGAACTGCATTTAATCAGGCAAGTGGGGAGTTTTCCAAATTTGACCTTCACCTTATAAATGGTGAACACGCTTTAGGGTGTCAGGATGTAATTTACTTGAACTAGGATTCATAACCTCAGAGCTGCTCTTATAGCTACAGCACTCGTGGGTGGCACGGTGGCACAGTGGTTAGCACTGCTGCCTCACAGCGCCAGAGACCGGGGTTCAGTTCCCGCCTCAGGCGACTGACTGTGTGGAGTTTGCACGTTCTCCCCGTGTCTGCGTGGGTTTCCTCCGGTGAATTGGCCATGCTAAATTGCCCGTAGTGTTAGGTAAGGGGTAAATGTAGGGTATGGGTGGGTTGCGCTTCGGCGGGTCTGTGTGGACTTGTTGGGCCGAAGGGCCTGTTTCCACACTGTAATGTAATCTAATCTAATCTAATCAAAAACTTATATGATTGCTCCAGTGCCGATTCTGCTCAATGGTAACCCTCACATTGTTGATAGAGGAGGATACAGTGATGACAATGCCATTCAATTCCAGAACATGGCGGTTAGATTCTCTTTTGTTCTAGATGATCATCACCTGGCACTTGTATGTTCCTTTCCACTTGTCATCCCAAATGCAGAATCACATTTTGAAGCTGAAGGCAAAGTCATTGATGAGACCTTTAATTGTATCTGACCGGCTCTGCTGTCAGTAGAAATAGTGTTATGGACCAGGCCAGACCCACTTAAAACAATTTAAGAAGGGTGCCCAGACCCTAACCTTTCTCGTTGTTTTAAGCAGATATATTGTGAATATTCCAGGAGCAGATGATCAAACCACTCAGTTTGAAACAAAACATACACAGAAGAAAACCGAATCTAGAATAACATCTAAAATCTCGGGCACGTTCTCCCCATGATTTATGGGTTTCCTCCTGGTGCTCCAGTTTCCTCCCACTGTCCAAAGGTTAGGTGAATTGGCCATGCTAAATTGCCCATAGTGTTCAGGGTTGTGTAGGTGTATTAGTCAAGGGAAGTAATAGGGTAGGGGAATGGGTCTGGGTGGGATACTCTTCGGAGGGTCATTGTGGACTTGTTGGGCCAAATGGCCTGTTTCCATACTGTAGGGATTCTATGATTGAACATAACTATTTGAAAATCCAACCGACACAAAAATGCAACCTAACAAAGAGCTGTTCTGATTTCCTGCAATATCCCACAACATGCTCCTTGACAAAGGAGCAGCCTGGAGGCAGCACGTTCGCTCAGTGGTTAGCACTGCTGCCTCACAGCACCAGGGTCCCAGGTTCGATTCCAGCCTTGGGTGACTGTCTGTATGGAGTTTGCACATTCTCTGCGTGGGTTTGCTCTGGTTTCCTCTTACAGTACAAAGATGTGCAGGTCAGGCGAATTGGCCATGCTAAATTGCCCACAGTGTTAGGTTCATTAGTCAGAGGGAAATGGGTCTGGGTGGGTTACTCTTTGGAGGGTCGGTGTTGGCCTGAAGGGCCTGTTTTCACACTGTAGGCAATCTAATTTTAAAAAAATAGCAATTTCAAATACAGGTTCTTACAGGAGAGAGATATCAGACAGACAGAGGATCAGTATGGAGCTGTTTCTTTGGGTTCGCAGCTACGACATGTCCAGTAGCTTCAAACAGACTGCTTGCTAAAACCAAACCAGAAAAAAACCCTGAACTGAGAGAACTGGCCACTCCCCTTTCTTTGTACAAGTGTCTTTTTTAAAAATCTTAAATGCCTTTTCAGGTAGGTATTTCTAGACATATCGGAAACTCTGTTTTACGACCCCTCCCGAGAAAAAGCAAAGGCAAAAATATCTTATTAACGGAGAAGCATCATCACAAATAGTAAAATCTGTTCTATTTGCCCTCACTGCTCATCTCTAAAACCCTGAAATATTGGACTTGGCTCATCCACCAAGCCTGGTTATTTCCTTTGGAAGGAAACGGATTCAGCCTATGTTCTACATCCAGGCTTCCATTTTCACCCAATGTTTCACTAATGTTAACCGCTTTGACTTACTACACCCTCTTAAATAGATGTCTCACCCTAATGGTTGCAAAAATGTTTTCCCATGATACAATGAATGAGGGAATGGCATCAGTCAATCTGTCATTGCCAGTCTCTTCCTCCAAAGCACTTGCTCTGATATGACACGCAAGAATTTATTTTTGTGTTTACAAAGGCTTTCACACTTCCAGGAAAAAGGAAACTTGTGTAACGGTATTGTATTATTTTAAGAAAACACCTAAACTATGTTCTGCTATAATCATTTTCTGAATCTAACTGAACTCTCAATTTGAACAAATAATCAAGGGGCTTTTATCTTTCAATGATGTTTTATAAATAGAAATTTAGTGCATTCAACAATGATTAAATATGGTTCTTGAAACCTTAATGAAACGATGTTTGTCACATAGTGCAAAGCATGGGACTAGTGTAAAGCTGATAGTGAACCTTTACCATGAGATTCAGGTGCCATTCTTGACAGATTGGATGGCTGTGACTTGTACTGATGTGTCCAAATGTTGAAGTGTTCGTTATTTCATTTAAGCGGAGAGTGACATCGAAATAGAATGCTGCACTATCCTAATTTATCAAGGGCAGACAGAACTTAATAATACACCTATAAAACTATGTGGCGTGTAGCTTGACACTACATTTTTGGTTTGATGAGGAAAGTCAGTGTCTGCAGAATAAAATGTTCAATCTAACAATGGTTTTCAATTTGTCCATTAGCCTCACAACATATATTATTTAACCAACATGGCCTCACGTATATACATGTAATGATTTATGCATGTTAACACTGTGCTAACTTATAAATGATATATAAAACATCCAAGCATTGTTACACTGTTACATGTTTAACTGGGCATTTTTATCAAACATTTTTGTTATGAACTTTGATTTCATGACATTTACCCAAGATGGTTTTCAGAATTTAAGATATAACAGAACGATCTGTTAAAAAAAGGACAATTCCAAGTCAATTCTTATGAAGCATATCAATTCAACCATACCTTTGGATATATTAACAGTATCAGCTTCAATGATTGGGAGACTTTTATTTGGTCTACCTCCAAAATCATTTTGATGTTTTGTACAATAGATTCAGCAGGGGTTCTGACTGTTGGGAAGAAACAAATTGGTTTTAAAAAAAACACAGTAAAGCAAGCTGCTGTCAATGAATAGATTTGAACTATTTTGTGGTTCAATTTGTACAGAGTTTTCATATGAGAGATGGATGATTTCATCTTATTTATGTAAAATCACGAGCTGATCTGGAATACTGTGAGTCATGCCATTAGAACACAACCTCAGTAAAATATGCTGAAGAGCACACATAATGCGATGCTTGTGAATTTAACTGACAGCTATTTTCCAAGAGTCAGAAACACTTTAAGTAACACTGAGTATTTCTCGTCTAGTATTCGTAAGATTAAATTTTCTGGGATAATGATGCGCAAGTCTTTTCTCATTTGCGAAATCTACCAAAATTATTGTAAATGTTAGATTTTTTTTTAAAGCAATGCAATGGATTTTCTTTTAAGAGTGCAGTGAATGCAATAAAACAGAATTTAAAGGAAGTAATTACATCTTAAATATACTAAATATAACATTACGAAAAATGGATGAATAGATTAAAAGAATCGGGAACAAAGTGAAATGAAACATTATTAATGACTAGTGACTGTTCAATATAATTCTGTTTAGGTTTTCTGCAATGAAAATGTACAGAACAAAGGAAGTTTTCAATGTGACTCAACAGGAACAACCTACCCAATTTTTATCAGAAAAGGGAATTTATTTCTTGGTGCTGTTACTGTTACTGTAATCTTTCCAGTATTTGATTAGCACATTACTTTGACCTGTACTGCAACTATTGTCCTGGCAGCAATCATTACTATATCACACTCAATCTCAATGTCCAATGCAATATTTGCAACCAGATGCCATGGAGCAACACCTTGAATATTCTAAAAGGTCCATTTGACCAGGGCTCACTCCACACTGTTGAGGGCATGGACAAAGTTCTGCATTTTTGACGTAGGCCCTGAAGAAGTCCAGTGGCTCTTCAAAAGATGCTATTGTAATTCTTAGACATTTGACACCATTGACAACCACATTCAAAGCAGCAAAGTATGAAATGGCAGGCAGACTCCCCAATGAGGTCCAACACATCTTCAAAGGAGCTTGCTGCGACTCTTGAGCGACTGAGGTAATTGGAAGCCCTTCGATCATCTCAGATCAAAAGTTTCTTTTATCACAGTACGTAACCATTGTACTTGAAAAAGGAAATTGCTAATTGTTGTCTCCTTTCTTTTCCAATACATTCTACAGTAAACTATATGTTGCGAAACTGAAATAAATAAAATAAATCCTGACATTGTCAGTTTATTTTTTTGGAAAAGCATTGTCTTTACTGAAAAACAATACAAGTGTATTTATTCCACTTTAGTTTCAAAAGCATTATCTGCTTAATTTACTTCTGAAATGTGAGCTCTACCAGAAAAATTGTAAATTTAAATCTAAGTGTATTGTCATCCTTATTGTATTATCATTTTCACCCATTTACACCATAAAAAGGTAATTTTACTAAACCTGTTCTGTCATTTAAAGTGAATGAAGGTAAAATCAAAAAGTGTATTATTCAAAATTCAGTAAATTCTATAGCAGTACCTGAATACAATCTACATAATCTCCATTTACTCCTCCATAGTGATTTTAGAATTCCAACTACAAATTGGAACAAATCATTCAAAAAATGATACCAAACTTGCTCTTGCTTTACTGTAGTTTAGAGAACATATCTTAGGTATAATCTCTTGGCTTTATCATCATATTGAATGTATGCTTTCACATATCAATAATGAGTGATGTGTGGTGAGTTTGAGATGTGTGGTACATTATTAAAGAAGCACACTTCCTGAAAATGTCAGAATTAGTCATTGTGTGCTAACATTTATTAGTTTATAAAGTGATTTATAATAACCATCATTTTATTGTAAATTACTTTTGTCAGGATTATCATTTGTGTAAATAACTAATTATAAAATTAGCAAACCAAAGCAAGTAATATGTGTAAATATATCTCTTGTGGTGAATGCCATATTAGAAAAACATTTTTTAAAACCAGAATTGAAGTATTGTGAAAGAACTGCATCAAAATGAACACCAGAAACATGCATCATATTTAAAAGCTATAAAATAATACGTAGTATCCCAGAGTTTATCTGAATAAACACATTTTTTTCAACATTGATCAAATACACATTGGCATATTACCATTTATTTTTAGAAAGGGATATCACTACATTATACACCAGGGGCTGTTGGGTGGGGGAAGGGGGAGGGGGTGCTGGGGAGGGGAGACGGGCGTAGGAAAGCAGGTTTATTGCTCCTCAGGAAAAGAAAGGAAACCTGCAGACTAATGACAATTATTTTATCTAGTCTTCCAAGAAGCAGTTTTATTGAAAGAGATTAAAATCAGAAAGCAGAACTAATGATGAATGGTAAACATATCTTGGAAGATAAGATTGACAAAGAACACTAACTAGACTAAATATATCAGGACTATGCACCACATTAAATATGTTATTTCAGGCCTTGTTTTTGCTTCATCAGTCTAGTCTGTGTTTTCAGTAAAATTGGTACAAGCATAGAAGATATACAAAATAAGTTTGTATTAATTTGCATTAAGAACATCAATGATTTCTAATTGAGTTTTTTTAGAATTTAAAGTGTTCATCTTTGTTGCTAGTAAAATAGGTTTATTTAAAAGTATAAGGTAATGGGTTTTAGAATTTGACTAAGAGATAGCTATTCATTAGGTCCTGAAAAGCATAAGTTACTCCATAGTATAATAGTGTATGGCCATTTAACATGTTGTCTCAAAGTCTGTTTCATGTTGAAGAATAGAGATAGCACCATTAAAAAAGCAGGAGGAATTTCAACTTATTAACATTTAACCTAGAAATACACTTTCAGGTAAGTTCTATTTTTCTACACTGCAGTATTCTAAAACATAACTCCAGGGGTGTTTTCTTTAGCAGAGTATGCTCTGAAGGCGATGTTCAATGGCATTACCATTGCTGAATATCCACTGTCAACAACCTGAGACAACTCACCTCCTGCCTCCCCAAAGCCTATTCACCATCCACTGGCACCAGTCCAGTGCGTGATGGAATACTTTCCACTTGTCTGGGTGAATTGAAGAGTGTGGTGCTGGAAAAGCATAGCTGGTCAGGCAGCATCCGAGGAGCAGGAGAATCGACATTTTGAGCATAAGCCCCTCATCAGGAATGAGGGCTGATGACGGGCTTATGCTCAAAACATCGATTCTCCTGCTCCTCGGATGCTGCCTGACCTGCTATGCTTTTCCAACACCACACTCTCTTCAACTCTGATCTTCAGCATCTGCAGTCCTTACTTTCTCTGACTTATCTGGATGAGTCTAGTTCTGACAATACTCAAGAAATTCAACCTCTTCCAAGACAATGTAACCTTCGATATTCACTCCTTTCACTACTGAGACACCATGTCAATAATGTGTACAATCTGGAAGATGCACTGCAGCAACCTATCCTGGCTTGCTTCTACAGTGGCATCCAACACACAACCTCTAGCACATAGAATGTCACGGCCAGTAGGTGCCTGGGAAAACCACCATACTGCAGTTATCTCTTCAAGCTGCCGACCAGTCTCACTTGGAACGATAATGCCTTCCTTTCATTGTTGCTGGTTAAATATTAATGGAACTCTCTTCCTAATAACATTATGGGTGTTCCTACAAGCCAGCGATATTTTTAGAATTTAATAATAGGAGGTGATTGTCACTAGCTAAGCCAAGTTATTGCCTGTCCTTAACTCCCCTGACCAGGTAGTGCTGAGCTGCATAGAGTCATAGAGTCATACAGCATGAAAACAGACTCTTTAGTCCAACCAGTCCATGCCAACCATAATTCCAAACTACACTAGTCCCACTTGCCTGTGCTTGGTCAAAATCCTTCCAAATATTTCTTATTCATGTAGTTTAAATGTTGTAACTGTACCCACATCCACCACTTCCCCTGGAAGTTCATTCCACACACAAACAATTCTCTGTCTCAAGAAAGTTGCCCCTCATGCTCTTTTTAAATCTTACCCATCTCACTTGGAACTGTTGCAGTCATTGTGGTGCCCATAATAGTCAAAGCCGTTGGTCATTTCTCAATATCGTAAACAAATGAAATTGGTTGATGACAGGTATCTATGATTCCAGGGACATCTGGAGGAGGCTGAGATGGATCATCTAATCAGCCCTTCTGGCTGAAGATTGGTACAAATGCTTCAGCCTTGTCTCTTACATTGATATACTGGACCTGCTGTTATTGAGGATGTGATATTTGAAGAGCCCCCTCCTCCTGTTACTTGTTTAATTATCTATCACTATTCATGGCAGATATTGCAGGACTGCAGAGCTTAGGGATTTAGAATTTAGAATCAGGCCATTTGGCCTAACAAGTCCATACTACCTGTCCAAAGAATATCCCACCCACACCCATTCCCCTACACCTATTACTCTGCATTTCCCCTGACTAATGCACCTAGCCTACACATTCCTGAACACTATGGACAATTTAGCATGGCCAATTCACCTAACCTGCACATCTTTGGATTGTGGGAGGAAACCCACACAGACACAGAGAGAATGTGCAAACTCCGCACAAGCAGTCACCTGAGTCTGGAATTGAACCTGGGTCCCTGGCATTATGAGGCTGCAGTGCTAGCCACTGAGCCACCATACCACTCATTGGTTATGGAATCACTTAGTCCTGACTATTGCATGCTGCTTCCACTGTTTGATATGCAAATAGCCCTGTGTTGTAGCTTCAACAGGTTATTACCTCATTCTTAGGTATTCCTGGTGCTGCTTTTGGTATGTTCTCCTGCACTGTTCATTGAACCATGGTTGATCTCTCATCTTGATGTTAACGGAAGAGTGAGCATTGTGCCAAACCACAAACTGGGGTTAAATTCAATTATTCTGTTGATGCTGAGCCTTATCGCCTCATGGATGCCCAATTTTGTGTTAGTGGATCTCTTTTTCAAAGTTACGGTATGCAGAATAACACAATGGAAGATATCCTCAAAGTGATTACAAGATTTTGGCCATGCAATGATTGCGCAGTGATCACTCCTACCAACACTAGCATGTCCGGATGCAGTTGTGACAGGTAAATTGGTGAGGATGAAGTCAAGTACCTTTTCCACTCCTGTTGGCTCCCTCACCACCTGCTGCAGGCACAGTCTAGCAGTAATGTCCTTTTGGACTCAGCCAGCTCAGTCAGTAGTGGTGTTACCAAACCATTCTTGGTAATGGACACTGAAGTCTGTTGTCTATGTTGAAAGTATGTTCTGTGCCCTTGCAAATCTCAGCGCTTTCTGTAAATGTTTTTTAACATGCCAGAAGATTGGTTCACCAGCCAAGGGTAAGAGGTTTTCTTGTCCATGTTTGACCTGTGCCATGAGACTTCAGGGGGTCCAGAGTAAATGTTGTAGCTTCAACAGGCTCTGAAGAAGGGTCACTGGACATAGAAACATAGAAAATAGGTGCAGGAGTAGGCCATTTGGCCTTTTGAGTCTGTACCACCATTCAATATGGTCAAGATTGATCATGCAATTTCAGTATCCCACTATTGCTTCCTCCCCTTGATCCTTTAGCTGCAAGGACCATGTCCAGCTCTCTCTTGACTATGTCTAACAAACTGGCCCCAACAGCTTCCTGTGGGAGAGAATGCCACAGGTTCACAACTCTCTGATTGAAGAAATTCTTCCTCATCTCAGTCCTGAATGGTCTACTCGTTAGTCTTAGACTGTGACCCATTGTTCTGGACTTCCTCAACATTGAGAACATGCTTCCTGCATCTAGCCTGTCCAGTCATATCACAATTTAATATGTTTCTATGATATTCCCCTCATTCTTCTAAATTCCAGTGAGTACAAGCCCAGTTGATCCAGTCTTTCTTATTATGTCAATCCTGTCATCCTGGGAGTCAGTCTGGCGAACCTTTACTGGACTCCCTCAGTGATGAGCTAACTCTGCTTTCTCTCCACAGATGCTGCTAGAGACTTTCCAGCAATTTCTATTTTGCACCCAAATAAGAAAACTTTGTTTAGAATTCTTTAGTTTGCACAAAATTGATTTCACTTACTACAATTAGTGAGCAGTTCCCTTGTTGTACTGCTTGATGAACAATCGTTGTCAGAGTTATTAAGACAAAGACAATCACTATTTGAATGTCATTTCTGTATTACTTTCTTTCCCTTTTTGCCTTCACCAGAGTCAATTTAAACAGCATTTTTGGAATAAGGAAACTTGTTTGTTAATAATTGCGTCATAATTGTTACCTTGATTAAAACGAGCTGCTATTAAACCATGATGCTGATCATACTCTTGATTGATCAATGCAGGCAGTCAAGATCTTTTCTGTCTTTAGATAGTTTCAAAGTTCTTGCATAAAATTTCAGTACTTCTAATTTTTCATTATTACGAGGATTAAATATTACTTAATCTGGGATGTGAAACAAAGAAATATTTTCTAGTATTATGGATTATTCATAATTATTGATACAGGACAAATTCTCTCCAGTGTAAAAGTTGCCTTGGTCAATGAGATCAAAAATGAAACAGATTGGCAGAAATGCGCAAAGATAACTCTGAAATTCAAAGAGACATTCATTGCAGTCTGGACAATGGAAGGTGGGTCAATGTCTTGGTTAGAAAACCTGCATCTGAATTAATGATGTTTAGCATATCTGCATCATTCTTCATCAAAAACACTAACCCAACTTTCTCTCCCAGTTACTGATGGCATGTTTATAGATTGCCAGTGTATCTTCCTGTTTTTTCACAATTAAATTACCATCATTCACTTTTAATCTCAAATAATACCAAAATGTTCCTGGCCTAATGTGGTCAACAGCAATTGATTATTTTAGGGACAAACATCCTATTAAAGTGAAGTGTTTGAACTTTTTTGTTGTTCTATTGCCATTAGCATTTTACACTTTAAAAATGGTTTTCTGACGTGGGTTTTACATTTCAGTTAGCATATGACCAGATTTCAGAAAGATTTCAAAATGAACATTCTTAAATTGCAGCTCTTGTTAGCTTACTTAATCTTTGTTCACAATAATACTGACCAATCCATTTTTTAATTACTGTGCCCTGATGTAATTCAAAGTCACTAATCTTAAAATATCTCTTCTTTTGGCTGTTTATCACAGGCAGAACTTCCCCTACCCAGAGGGTGATGAGATAAATGGTGAGAACAGGAAATAATTAACTAAGTTCATCCTGGATTGATAGTCAGCCCCTCTCACTACCTTAGCAACAAAGTGCTAGGCAAGAAAATCCATGGGTGATCTTCTCAACCCAACAGAAATTAAAGCCTTACTGGTCAGTGAATGGCCATGTGAGGACTTAGATGTGACACGTTCCCACTCACTTTTGTTCCTGCCGGCCAAGAAAGGAAATGTTAAAATTGGGAAACTATGGTGACATGCCTGTAACAGCGAGTTGGCTGTTGCCTCCAATTGCCCCAATCTGAAGGCAGTCAGAGGCATGGATAGTGGCCAAGAGGGTGGTCTCTGATGCCACCTTTACTTTGATTTTCCTGAATGCCTTTCTTCCCATGACCTCAACCCATCAAAGAGGGACAAAAAGACTTCCCTCCCAGCTACTGGATCACCAAAGATAGGCAGGCTTTAGGACCTATATGTTGACAATTTCTGGTTGGCTGGCAATTACTGGTAACTCACATTACCAATGTTGAAGGCTGCGGTAAGGTGGTATATATGCCCTAGCTCTCCTGCCAGCTCGTAATGAGACAATTGGTGGATGATCAGGGAGTTAGCTCGTTGGCAGGACCAGTTTGTTAATCATGACAATCAGAAAAATGGAAAGCTATGCTCTCTGAGTTTGTTTGCTATGGAGAAAGTGAGAAAGTACCTCACATGAGATTCTTATGAACAGGAAAATGGCTGTCCTTAGAGTCATAGAGATGTTCAGCATGGAAACAGACCCTTCAGTCCAACTCGTCCATGCCAACCAGATATCCGAACCTAATTGAGTCCCATTTGCCAGCACTTGGCTCATAACCCTCTAAACCCTTCCTATTCATGTACCCATCCAGATGTCTTTTAAATATTGTAATTCTATTCTTGTCAAGATTCAGACCTCAACCAACATCACTGAAAACAGATTGGTCATTATATATTTGAGGGAGGGTGCTGTGCACAAATTGGCTGAAGGTTCCTGCAGTGTGGGGTATGATGATACTTCAAAAGATAATAGGCTACAAAGCATTTTTTAACATCCTGAAATCAGCAACAGTGTTGTATAAATGCAGGTAATTGTTTTTTTACTTATTGAATGATTGATTGATTGATGGACATAAACATTCATCTCAGTCCCATGTACATGGGACATCAATGCAGCTTAAATTCTGATGTACATTGTTTATTCCCCATCTGATTCATTAGAAAAAAAATTTCGGGACTGGATTTTCTGAGGAGTAGCCATCACTATCAGATTAATGCTCCACTCTGACATTTTTTCACTCATTATGGAGCTCTGCATCTCTGGTGCGAGTTTGGAATCACAGCTCCTTCAGAAATATGGTACGTAGCTAAAATCTAACAGATTCCCACAGTGCCGGATAGCTAGTGGAAGTCAAGCTGCATCCCACAGCAATAGTTGTCTTAGTCTGTGATATAAATGTCCAGCATCACTGATTGCACCTTAAAACGTGTAAGAATGTAGAGAGTGTCTGGAGTTAAGGCGCAAAGTGGCTAGAATGCCAGCACACAAGGTGAGTAGGGTGTCAGGTAAGTGATGGAGTGTTTAGGGTAGGTTGCTGTGAGTGGAGGTAATGTGTTTGGCAGAGAGGGTGAAGGTCAATAAGTATCTCTGCTCCACCATGTAAGTGTCACCATTATCTCTCCAGTACCTCACACTTTCTCCATCTCTGCTACTGCACCCACCTCCCATGATGGCTCATGTTCTACCGCTCTCATCATTTTGTGTACCATCTTCCCTCACTTGCTCCAGCCTATGTCATTCCTCCACATTACTAACCCCACACACCCTCTCAACTGGATACTCACTCACTTTGGACAAGTTTGCCAAATTGTCCCTGTTGTGTCAGCGCTAACAGCCCTGCCACCCACTTTCATCTCACTTAATCTCTTCCTGTTGTCCCTTTTCAGGAGAAAAACAGCCCACATTGGGTCAGAAAGAGCCAAGATGGGTGGCAAGGTGCCCAACATTCAACAGACCAATAATCATGCTTGTGAAATCATACCTTACAGCCAATATTTCAGACGCCACCCTCACCATCCAAGGCTATGTCCTGTCCCATCAGCACAACAGGAGTGGTGGCATAGTGGTATACACTGTGGAGGGAATTGCCCTAGGAGTCCTAAGTACTAACTCCAGACTCCTTGATTTCTCAGGTCAAACATGGGCAAATAAACTTCCTGCTATTTACACCTACCTTCAATGAGTCAGTACTAGGTGGCAAGAGTTCAAATATTCTCAAAGTGGTGACTTCAAAATCCATCACCAGGATTGGCTCAGTAGTACAACTAATGACTAAGTGGGCTAAGAACTAAAGAACTAGGCCAGCAGCAAATTATTCGATTAGATTATCTACAGTATGGACACTGGCTATTTGGCCCAACAAGTTCACACCAGCGAAAAGTAACCTACCCAGACCCATTTCCCTCTGACTAATGGACTTAACACTATGGGCAATTTAGCATGACCAATTCACCTAGCCTGCACATCTTTGGATTGTGGGAGGAAACCAGAGCAGCCAAAGGAAACCCACGCAGACACAGGGAGAATGTGCAAACTCCATACAGTCACCCGAGGCTGGAATTAAACCCGGTGGTGAAGGTAAATAGGAGGGAAGAATCTACTTGACCTTGTCCTGATGAATCTATTTGCATTCATCCATAACAGTATTGCGGTAGTGACAAAGACACAGTTACTGAGGAGGTGAAGTCTTACCTTCACAATGAGGGTACTCTCTATCATGTGGCAGCTCCATTGTACTGAAGAGGGCAGGCAGCAAATAGATGTAGCAACTCAAGGCTGGGCATATTTGACGCACTATACTTGGGTCAACGTCAGCGGCAGAACTATATTCAACCGCAATCTGCAATTATCCTAACGTCCAACGGATCTCATACTCTAAAATCAGCATGAAGTTGGGAGATCAACCCTGATCAATGACTGCAGGTGGGCATGGCAACGACACCACCAGACATGCCTAAAAATGAATTGTTGACCAAATGAAGTTACAAAAGAAGACCACTTACACAGCAGCATACTGCAGACTGGCCTTGATAACACTCTGACAATAGTACTGAAGGCTTCTGTTCTGAAACTTGTCACACCCCCAGCCAGACTGTTCCAGTACAGTTTCAACAGTACCATTTACCCAAAACTGAAAAATTGCTCAGGTATGTCTTGTCCATAAAAAGTAGGACAAATCCAACTCAGTCATTGCAGTGCCATCAGACTACTCTCAATCATCAGCAAAGTGATGGGAGGCATCATTGACAATGCTACAAAGCAGGACTCGTGGAGCAGTCATCTGCTGACTAACAGTCAGTTTGGATTCTGCTAAAGCCTCTCCTGACTTCATTATAGCCTTGAGCCAAATATGGACATAAAAGTTGCATTGCGGAAATAAGGTGAGAGAGAGAGAGACTGCCCTTGACATCAAGGCAATATATGAACCAAGTATGGCAGTAAGGATCCCTGACAGATTGGAGATATACCTAGCAAAAAGAAAGATAGTGGTGCAGGAATTCCTCAGGGTAGTATCCTTAGGTCAGCAACCTTCAGCTGCTCCATCAATGACCTTCCCTCCATCATAAGGTCAGAGGTGGAGACGTTCACTGACAATTGCATAGTGTTCAGCACCATTCTCAACTCCTCAGCTCCAAGTCAATGTGCAGCAAGGTCTGGGAAATGTTCTGGCTCAGGATGCAACTGCCAAACAATGGTAATCTCCAAAAAGAAAGAATCTAATCATAGCCCTTTGATGTTGAAAGATATTAGCATCGTTGAATCCCCAATGTCGGCCACTGAAGTAAAACTGAATGGGACCAGTCATATAAATACCGTGTCAGACTACAGGTAAGGAATTCTATGGTGAATAATTCACTCCCTGACTTTCCAGTACCTGCCCATCATCGACAAGGTACACATCAGGACTCTGATAGTTTGCCCATTACTTGCCTGGATGAGTACAGCTCCAACATCACTCAGTAAGTTTGACATCATCCAAAATCAAAGCAGCCCACAATACTGGCACCTAAACCATTCCATTTCTATGCACTTCCTTCACCACTAAGGCAGCATTGCATACCACTACAAATGCAATACAGAGACTCAACAAGGAATCTTTGAAAAGAGCTTCAAAACCCATTACCTCTCGCCCCTAGAAGGACAAAGACGTTAAATGCATAAATACAGCAACACCTGCAAGATCCTCTCCAAGTCACACAGTATCCTGTACTGGAACCATGTCACCATTTCTTAACTATTACACAGTCAAAACCCTGGAACTCATTTCTGAATGGCACTGTGGGTGTTCCTGCACCACATAGAGTCATAGAGTAATAGAGATGTACTGCATGGAAACAGACCCTTCGGTCCAACTCGTCCATGCTGACCAGATATCTCAAACCAATCTAGTCCCACCTGCCAGCACCTGGCCCATATCCCTCCAAACACTTCCTATTCATATACCCATGCAAATGCCTCTTAA
Organism: Chiloscyllium plagiosum; assembly: GCF_004010195.1. Classification (NCBI taxonomy): domain Eukaryota; kingdom Metazoa; phylum Chordata; class Chondrichthyes; order Orectolobiformes; family Hemiscylliidae; genus Chiloscyllium; species Chiloscyllium plagiosum. The sequence continues at coordinate 125,062,757 of NC_057713.1, forward strand.
ATGTTGCAATTGTATCAGCCTCCACCACTTCCTCTGGCAGAACATTCCATACACATACTAAACTCTGTGTTAAAAAGTTGCACCATAGGTCTCTTTTATATCTTTCCCCTCTCACCCTAAACCTATGCCCTCTAGTTCTGGACTCCCCTACCCCAGGGAAAAGACTTTGTCTATTTATAATTTTGCCCTTCATAATTTTGTAAACCTCTATAAGGTCAGCCCTCAGTCTCCGGCGCTCCAGTGAAAACAGCCCCGGCCTGTTCAGCCTCTTCCTATAGCTCAAACCCTCCAACCCTGACAACATCCTTGTAAATCTTTTCTGAACCCTTTCAAGTTTCACAACATCTTTCTGATAGGACGGAGACCGGAATTGCACGCAATATTCCAACAGTGGCCTGACCAATAGTCCTGTACAGCTGCTGCATTGCAGTGATTCAAGAAAGCAGCTCACCACTTCCTTGCTTAGGCCATTAAGGATGGACAATGACTGCTGGCTTCGCCAACAAAGCCCACAGCTAATATTGGGGTTCCTTAAAAAATGTATTTTCTTGGTACTTACTGGGTAACATGGGATTTCATTTAATAGTTATTGCAACAAGTCTTCACTTTCCAAAATTTCAGTATGTGAATATAAAGGGAAAAATTATAAAATATACAAAAGTCATAATGCCCATTGCAATGACAACATTGACAAATGACAAACATTAACAATTTATCCAGCACTATTATCAGTCTATTACTTTCAAAAATAAGAAGTATTTCTCCTTAGAAAGAATGGTCAACTCACCCTCAGATATAGGTAGGCAAGGGGATAAAGATCATCAGTTGTCATGAGTTGCTGTCCCATGGCCATTGGCGATTGGCCAAAAAGGTTCAGCAAATTAATTGATTGACACAGTGTAAGTTACCTGCCTCTCGGAATATGATATAACAATAAGTATCTAAGACAGAGAGGCGCTCTGTATTTGTGGAGTTCTCAACAAGCAGACCTTACAGGCAACAGTTCTCAATGGTTGGTCCTCAGTCTTCACTGTACAGTCCTCACCAGGGGCAGGTGGAAGATAGACTTGAAGGAGAGGTGTCAAGATTAGAGTGGTGCTGGAAAAGCACAGCAGGTCAGACAGCATCTGAGGAGCAAGAAAATTGATGTTTCAGGCAATAGCTTTTGCCCAAAACATCGATTTTCCTGCTGCTCAGATGCTGTCTGATCTGCTGTGCTTTTCCAGCACCACTCTAATCTTGACTCTAATCTCCAGCATCTGTAGTACCCACTTCTGTCTTGAAGGAGAGGAGGAATACCAAGAAAAGAGTTTTCTAATACCTTGGCCAGTGAGCAGGGTGCTGTCCCACCACTTTAGCAAGACTGAAACACTCTATGCCAACAGCCTGCTTCTCCTCCAGTATTAGTGGACCACCCCCAGTGTCACAGTTGCAGGCTGTCTTATCTAATTAACTAAAGTATCATATCTAAGGTGCTATGTCTTAACAAATATAATAAACTATCAGCAAATTGCTTGCAAATCATCAACTGCCTTTATCAGATAACTGTGTGAACCCCCTAAAATCAACACCACAGCCCAAGAATGAAAACAATATTCTGACACATTAGTGGAGCAAATACACCATCTGTCTGTTACCACTTTCATCAAATGACAATTCTTCGTCAGTTATCCTGAACAGTTTTTCAGACTATTGTGGGAGGTGGCACAATGGAGTTCAGTGCAATCTACATCCAAAGTTAACTCATGTACTAGATAATAAGACCATAAGATATAGGAGCAGAATAAGGCCATTTGGCCCACTGACCCTGCTCTGCCATTCGATCATGACTGATATGTTTCTCAACCCCATTCTCCTGCCTTCTCCCCATAACCCTTGATATCCTTATCACGATCAAGAGCCTATCTACCTGTCTTAACTGCATTCAATAACTTGGCCCCCACAGCCTTCTGTAGCACTGCGTTCCATGCATTAACCATTCTCTGGCTGCAAAAATTCCTCCTCAACTCAGTTTGAAAGGGTGGTCCCTTTATTCTGAGCTTGTGCCCTCATGTCCTGGTCTCTCTTACTAGTTGAAATATTTTCTCCCTGTCCAATCTATCCAGGCTTCTCAATATTCAATTAGATTCCACCCTCATTCTTCTAAACTCCAAGGAGAACAGAGTCCTCAACTGTTCCTCATATGACGAGCCCTGTCATATGCTAACATTGCATTTGCCTTTCTCATTGCCAACTGAACTTGCATGGGTCAAGATTAGAGTGCTCCTGGGAAAGTACAGCGGGGCTGATGAAGGGCTCCTGCCCGACATGTCGACTTTCCTGCTCCTCGGATGTTGCTTGACCTGTTGTGCTTTTCCAGCACCACTCTAATCTTGACTCTAATCTCCAGCATCTGGCAGTACCCACTTTGACCTAACTGATTGTGCATGTTAACCTTAATAGCATCCTGAACAAAGTCCCTTTGTGCTTTCGAATAAAGCAAAGAGATGTGGACCCTGGAAATCTGAAACAAAAACAGAAATTGATGTGGAAACTCAGCAGGTCTGGCAATATCTGTTAGGAAAAACAAAGTTACCATATCAAGTCCATTGACCCTTGGCCTTCGTTTCTGACTCATGTACTGTACATTCAACAGCAAGAATCTAGACTGTTTCCACTTCCAAAAAAAACTGTACAACTAACCTGATAAACCAGTGCAGACCACTGCAGGGATTACATGGTATTTGATCCATTGAGTATTGCGTTGAGTGCCATATCGTACAGGGATTTCAAAATAAATTTGTAAGAGCAGCAACCCTTAATTAGGAATTTACATTTGAATAAAATTTATAGACCAATGTGATTATTCTCTTCCACTGTTCCTGCACCATTAAATCCACAGATATCCCTAGAGTCTGGTAGTCTTTTTGGTGTTGAGAATTCCTCATAAAATGTCTAATTCAATACGTATTAACATTGGAAACTACTCAAAGGCAGTCAAACAGAAAGGCTGTTTGGCCATCTCCTGCCAACTCAGAATCTCTTCAGCTAAGTGACCAGAGACAATTATATGGGTTAAAGTGTTAGATGGTCATTACCGAATCCCACACCAGATTTTTAATGAGTGAATGGATGATGGATTTAGCAAAATCACAAAGGAAGGAAATAATATCCTTATAAATGTCACATCCTTCCAATTTACATTTAACTGAGGTGAGATACATACAACATCCATCTCCTTGGAAAAACAAAAAAAAACTGAAGTTTCTCAGCAGATGTAAACAACTGGGGGAGAATGCTGTAAAGCAGCCATTAGTATTTGCATTCAACTACAACATTATTGCCAACTCAAGCTTATGAAAAGATTCTTCACTGGTGACGTTATGTGCTAAACTTATGCTTTATGAGTTTTCAAACCTGGCTTCAGGGAATGTTGTATGACTCTGTAGAGGAACCAGTAATGTCAGCTTGCTGTAATAGCAAATCATCATCTTTTGATTTCACATGGCAGTCCTGCAGTTAATAGCTTCCTGTATGCATTTCATTGCACTTTATGCGGTATGAATTTTATTTTGGGGGTTTACAATAACAGATTAGTTTTTTTTGCGTTTAATAGATTGACGAAACAGAGATAGGACGCATTACATTTTTAGTAGAATTAACCATTTTATTAGGTTAAGGGAGGGGGGAAATACTTTCCATGTAATGATATTTCGAGAAATGCTTCTGTATTAAAACCTCTCTCACTGATGTGTAATTCATCATTTTTCTATCAATGCTTTCCCTGACACCTTCATGTCAGGTAACAGAGTCAGTACAATGAGTTTCTGATGCAACCAAGTAATAAAGTGATAATGCAATGCAACCAGTATGAAGACAATATACTGAACCCATACCTTATCTTTGGTTCTCAGCACAATCCTCTGTGGATAAACACATTGGTAATAATTTACGGATTTCCTGCAATAAGCTTCTGAGAAAAAATGCGAAATGACACACAATTGATTGTTTAGAATATTTGTGTTTTTTAATTTAAAAGATAATCTAATGTGTCTTTTATCAATTTTCTTAATTCAATATATGACAATATTTTACAATGTTCACAGAGCTGCATATAGTGTACTTAAATCACATACACTTTATTAATTCATATTTTGAAATATAAGGCATTCCATTATTTGGAATGAAATCAATACAAGTTTAAGACCCAGCAGAATACAAAACTCAGGCAACTTGAAATCATTTCTTCAGCAGAAATAGTATTTAAGAAAGCTTAAAATAAATCATTCTTCCAAAATCAGCTGTGATCTTATGTTTGCACAGTCCATTAATAATTCTGATACTTAAAAATAAAGAAGCATTTACTATTAGCCAGTAATTTGTTCAATGTGGATCCGTTACTGTGGAACAAAATATACTTTGCTTTCTCTAAGTTGCATTTATGAATTCTTTCTGGAAAATTGTAGGTGATTTGGTACACAATCATTGCAACAATGGCTGATTATACAGATGTGGTTAGCTAAGGTACATCTGAGATGGTGCAGCCTTAGTTGCAAATTATCTACATGACATCTATAACTGAGGAAAGCTGCACTGCTCGTGTGGTTAAAAGTCAAAGAGCTTAGAATAAAAATCACCTAGTTAGGCCCCTTTTTCTGTAGGTTCATCAAAGCATTATACAATGAGCGACTGCAAGATGATGCTAGTGATAGGTAAGGTTATAGTAAAATATCCACAATTCGATGATGTGGAAAAGTGGGGGGAAAAATTACAGACCTTTTGGATAGGTAATTGACCATTAGCAAGACAGCTTTAAAGACCAACTTTTTTTTTAGCGAACTTCTATCACAAGTAATGTATTGCTCTGATTGTGTGAAATCATCAGGAGTACCTTCAATTACTGGCTACAGCCACTGATCAAAACAACTTGCTTAATACTGAAGCCAGGAGAGTGTAAAAAAAAACCTGCGGGGATGTGCACATCACCAATGCTGTGCCATTAACCCTTAGAGTGCTCATTGTTCTTTGCTGTTTTTCAAATACACATTATTTATTAACTAGAATTCAACCTCCTAAAATTGTTAACTACTGAATGGTGAGCACCAGAATTAGTGGAATAATGTGGAAACATTGCATTAACAGATCAAATAACTGGAGATTATTTGAGGTGTTGCAGTTTTTAAAATGTTTTTGTAGCACTGCGACAAATTTTGATAGCTGGTTATCTTCATCTTTGTTTTGAAGGAAAATCCAACAGTTCGATTTAAACATAGTGAAATTTTTAATAAGAATGGATCAACCTACACTTTCTTGATTCTGACAAAAGCAACAATGGAGAATATTTTTCACCTACTTCCCTTCCACCTCCCCCGCCCCCACTGACATGCACTTAATGATAGTATTACCAGAAAGCAGTTGTGACTTGCTGAAGCTGTCATTTTTCCTCCACAATGGCTTATAAAATAATCAAAATGTGTGTGTAAAATGGAGACACAGCCTGATTTGATTTTAATAATACAGATAGGCTTAGCTGGAAATGAAGAAGAGACAGTATGGAGAAGACCCTGGGTCACGAGAGACAATGGCTTTTGCACAAAGCTAAATTTTACAACCAGAGAGAAGGATATATGAGTATTAGACTTTCCATAGCTATAGGAAGGATAATCTTTCAATCAGATTAATGAGAAAATATATTGCATGGGCCCTACAGCACTTTTTGCTTTCGAGGCTAATACGTGATTTAAATCCCAACAGCACATTTTCAGCATTACAATATCCTTCTTGATAATAACATTGCTTGGTTCAACAAAGGCAGCTAAAAATAAAAGTCCCCCTTGATTTTCATTGCTATATTTGAAGGATATTTTCTCTTCTTTGTGTTCATCAAAGTGAATTCTACTGAGAAAAGCCACATTTAATAAGACAAAGAAAATTTTCTAATTATGCTACCTGTCAAGATTAGGATCCATGTGAAAGCAGCTATGGTAATGAAGTAGCAAAAGCGATAGTTGCTTGTGTAGCCTGCAGTTTGGTGTATAATTATTGTTGCATATAGATGTTACAAAATGTAAATTAAATGAAAACCCATAGTGCACAGAGTGAGGCAGATCAGAAAAGGCAGGCCTGAAAATGAAATCTGCTCCAGTGGTTACTTAAAAGGAACCTGGAAGAGATAAGGCAGCTGAAAATAAATGTACTCATTATTTTTTATTGGAGATGTATTGAGGTTTCCCAGTAACTTGGTAACAATAGGTGAGAAAAAAAATATTAACCCTTCCACCCCCACTTCAAACGCTCCTTCAAAAATATATCTGAATTGAAAAATAAAAATAAAATGGCAAAAATAGTTAACAAACATGCTCAATAAATGCTGATGGCATAATTACTTCTCCAATCTCATGCTCATTTGCAAACAAAATGAATTCCAAACGCTGACACCAAAAATAGAGAGAAACTCTCATGACCTTTGTCTCTTTAATACAAAATTGAAATGGTAAAGTACAGAAACAACTAATTGGTTTATTTCCTTGAAGAGTCAGTGACAAGGAACACAGTTGGAAGTAGGCTTTTCATCAGAGGTTATTCTAAGATATAACTAATTTAAACCTTCTCGAGCTCAGATACAACCTGCTCCACATGGGAGGGTATCTCTTGAGGGTTCATTAAGTGACTGGCATGGCCGTTTTTGGAATCAACAACTAAACACTATGCTAACCTTTACCATTAGATTGCCTGTGGACCCTGGGTACTGAGTACTTCTGTTCAGATTTTTTATGCATCACAAATACTCCAGTGATGTATACACGATAGATGTAAAATTTATGAAATGATATTCATTTAAACAACTCCCAGGTAATTCCATGGGGAAAATTATATCATGTAGTTCAGAGGGCAGCAGAATCTAAAAAAGTAGGCATCTTTTGAACAGCCATTTATTTTGCATGATTTTTACCATATGTACTGCTGATGCATTTCAAAGACTTACAATTATCTGAGTAATGGAAGAAATATTCCTTTCTCTGTAATATTGAGAAAAAAAACAAGCAATTAATAAGTAAACTGTATGAAATATTTACAATTCATTGGTAATATGCTTTAAAAACAAATAAAATTGCATCTTTGACCATAGAATCTCAACAATTTGAAAACAGGCCATTTGGCCCAATGGGTCTACACTGACCCTCCGAAGAGCAACCCACCCAGAGCCATCCCTCTATCCTGTAACCCTGATTTCCTATGGCTAACCCACCTAGCCTGCACATACCTGAACACTATGGGCAATTTAGCATGGCCAATCCACCTAACCTGCGCATCTTTGGATTGTGGGAGGAAACGGGAGCACCCAGAGGAAACGCACACAGACATAGCATGAAATCAAGCTCAGGTCCCTGTGAGTCAACCGTGCTAACCGCTGTGCCACTGTGCTGCAAGAGTGGACAATAATCTGATCCTGTACTGAACTTTGAGTTGGAATACATTTGATGAGATGATTTGTTCTGTCTCTTATTTGGAAGGCTTCAATGGTTTACAGGTTGTGCCCAGTGTGGTACTCACCAATTATTGGTAAATGTAAATGTTAAATTGACATTGGTGCTAATTTATTTGTTGGATTTAATTGCAAAAAAATGTATCCATTAAAGGTTAGCCTTGAGTAAGGTTTTATTTTGGTTGTGAACTGGGTTTCTCAAAATAACAAAATAAAACAAGACTTAAGACAGGAGTTCTGGGTTCAGAGCAATTGCATTAGCAGATTATTCCCTGTTGTGAGGGTTGTAAGTATAAGCTAATAGACATTCTTCTTCTCTCTTTATTCATTCATGGGACGTGGGTGTTACTGGCTGGCCATCATTTATTGCCCATCTCTAGTTATAGTCATAGAGTCAGTCTCTGCGGTCCACCTAGTCCACGCCAACAATGTTCCCAATCTAAACCAGACCCACCTGCCTGTGTTTAGCCCATATCCCTCCAAACATTCCCTATTCATGTATTTATCCAAATTTCTCTTAAACATTGTAACTGAATGTGCATCCACCACTTCCTCTGGCAGTTCATTCCACACATGAACCACTCTCTGTGGAAAAAGACTGCCCCTCCTGATCTTTTTAAGTCTTTCTCCTCTCACCTTAAAATATGTGCCCTTAGTCTTGAACTCCCCCACCCCCCAGGGAAAACACCTTTGCTATTCACCCTATCTATGCCCCTCCTGATTTTATAAACCTTTATAAGGTTATCCTTCAACTTCCTATGTTCCAGTGAAAAACGTCCCAGTCTATCCAGCCTGTTCTTATAACTAAAGCGCTCTATTGCAGGCAACATCCTGGTAATTTTTTTCCTGAACCCTCTCCTTCCTATAACAGGGTGAACAGAACTGGACAGAGTACTCCAGAAGCGGCTTCACCAATGCCTTGTACAACCTCAACATGACGTCCCGACTCCTATTTTCAGAAGTTGTCTTTGTGAAGGTGGTAGTGATTACATTCTTGAACCGCTAAAATCCATTTAATGTCGGTGCATTCACAGTACCATTAGGGAGAGCATTCCAGGTTTTGATTGAATGACACTGAAGGAAATCCGATATATTTTCAAGTGAGTGGCTTGGAAGGCAATTTGCAGATAGTAACATTCCATGTAACTGCTGCTCTTGTCCATCGAAAGTTTCAAAAGTGTTATCCAATGATCCTTTGTGTGTTGTTGCAGTTTACCTTGTAGATGATTACACACTGCTTCTACTATATGTCAGTGATGGATAGTGGATGTTTGTGCATTTTGTGCCAATCAGGTAGGCTGCTTTGTTCTGGGATGGTAGGTGAAAGTGAAGACTGCAGATGCTGGAGATTAGAGTCAAGAGTTGGTGCTGGAAAAGCACAGCAACTTAGGCAGCATCTGAGGAGCAGAAAGGTTGATGTTTTGGGCAAATTGACGTTTCAGGCATCTTTCCTGATGAAGGGCTTTTGCTCGAAACATCGATTTTCCTGCTCCTCGGATGCTGCCTGACCTGCTGTGCTTTTCCAGCACCACACTGTTGTTCTGGACGGTGTCAAGCTTCTTGAGTGTTGTTGGAGTGGCATCCATCTGGGCAGGTTGGGCATATTCAATCACACCTCTGATTTGTACAGGCTATGGGGTGTCAGGAGGTGAGTACTTGCTGCAGGATTCCAAGCTTCTGACCTGCTCTTGTAGCTTCAGTATTTAAACACCAGTCCAGTTAAATTTCTGGTCAATAGTAACATGTTGATACTGGGGGATTCAGTGACGGTAGTACCATTGAATGTCAATGGATGATGGTTACATTCTCACTTGCTGTCAACAGTCATTGATTGTACATGTGTGGTGTAAATGTGACTTTCCATAAGTCAATCCAAACCTAAATATTTTGCAGGGCTTTCCTAGTCTTGCTGCATTTGGATATAAACTAATTCAGTATCTGAGAAATCATAAATGATGCTGAACATAGTGCAATCGTCAATGAACTGGGTAACTACAAATTCATTTCTTTTTAAAGGGCTTTCACAATAGGAAATTCAAACTTCCTTCATGTTTAATGGAGTCTTTCAAACATATTTACATTGAAATTAAGACCAGGAGTAGGTCTTTCAACTCCCTGAGCTTTCTCCACAATTCAATACGTTCATGGCTGATTTTGATGTTCTGCGTCAGGTAGTCATAGAGATGTACAGCATGGAAACAGACCCCCTCAGTCCAACTTATCCATGCAGATGAGATATCCAAAATTAATCTAGTTCCATTTGCCAGCATTTGGACCATATCCCTCTAAACCCTTGCTCTTCATATAAACATCCAAATGCCTTTTATTCAATGTCATTTGCTCATTTTGGAAAGCAATAAATTTAATACACTAAAAGTGATTACATGAAAAAATAGACCAGGTTCGAGTGAAGAATAAATGGCTTGAAGTGTTAGCCTTACTAAAAAACTGTGGATGCTGCAAATCTGAAACAAAAACAGAAATTGCTGGAGAACTGAAGAATGGTCACTCGACCCAAAATGTTAATTCTGCTTTATCTCCACAAATGCTGCCAGACCTGCTGAGTTTCTCCAGCAATTTCTGTTTCTGAATCAGTGTAACGTGATTTAACATTTGTCAGAGGAGGACAAAAGGTTTAATTCAGAAGAAGAAATAAAGTACAAGAGAACGTTTGCAGAAAATATGGAAACTGACTGCAAACGTTTCTATGGATATGTGAAGAGAAAAAGACTGGTGAAGGCAAAATTAGGTCCGTTGCAGTTAGAATCAGGTGAATTTATAATGGACAGCAAAGAGATGGCAGATCAGATGAATAAATACTTTGGATCTGTCTTCACTGAGGAGGACACAAATAACCTTCAGGAAATGCTAGGGGACAGAGGATCAAGCAAGAAGGAGGAACTGGAGGAAATCACCATTAGTCAGGAAATAGTATTGGGGAAAACAATGGCTTTAACACTCGAAAAGTCTCCAGGACCTGATGCTTTATATCCCAGAGTACTTAAGAAAGTTGCCCTAGAAATAGTGTATGTTTTGATGATCATTTCCCAGTATTCTGTAGACTTTGGAAGAGTACCAGTGGACTAGAGGGTAGCTAATGTAAACCCACTCATTAAAAAAGGCGGGAGAGAGAAAATGGGGAATTGTAGGCTGATTAACCTGACGATGGTGGTGGGGAAAATGCTAGAAACAATTATTAAGGATGTGATAATTGAGCATTTGGGAAGTAGGGACAGAATCAGCCCTAGTCAGCATGGATCCACGAAAGGGAAATTATACCTGACAAATCTTCTGGAATTTTTTGAGGATGCGACCAGTAGAGTAGACAAGGGTGAATCAGTGGATTTTGTGTATCTAGACTTTCAAAAGGCTTTTGACAAAGTTCCAACCAAGAGATTAGTAAGGAAAATTAAAGCTCGTGGTATCTGAGGTAATGTATTGATATAGATAGAGAACTTAGAGTCATAAGAGTCATAGAGATGTACAGCATGGAAACAGACCCTTCGGTCTAACCTGTCCACGCCGACCAGATATCACAACCCTATCTAGTCCCATCTGCCAGCACCCGACCCATATCCCTCCAAACCCTTCCTATTCATATACCCATCCAAATGCCTCTTAAATGTTGCAATTGTACCAACCTCCACATCCTCTGGCAGCTCATTCCATACATGTACCACCATCTGCGTGAAAAAGTTGCCCCCTAGGTCTCTTTTAAGTCTTTCCCCTCTCACCCTAAACCTATGCCCTCTAGTTCTGGACTTTCCGATCCCAGGGAAAAGACTTTGTCTATTTATCCTATCCATGCTCCTCATAATTTTGTAAACCTCTATAAGGTCACCCCCTCAGCCTCCCACACTCCAGGGAAAACAGCCCCAGCCTGTTCAGCCTTTCCCTTTTGCTCAAATCCTCCAACCCTGGCAACATCCTTGTAAATCTTTTCTGAACCCTTTCAATGTTGGCAGAGGAAGCAGAGAGTTGGAATAAACAGGTCCTTTTCAGAGTGGCAGGTCCTTTTCTGAGTGGGGTACCACAGGGTTCGGTGCTGGGACCCCAGCTGTGCACAATAAGTATTAACAATTTGGATGCAGTGTGTACAGTGAGAAGGGTGCTAAGGGTGACTTGGACAGACTGGCTGAGGGGGCAGATACTTGGTAAATGCAATATAATGTGCATAAATGTGAGGTTATCCACTTTGGTTGAAAAAGCAGAAAGGGAGACGATTATCTAAATGAATGCAGTTTAGGAAAAGGTGAGGTGCAACGAGACCTGAGTGTCATGGTGGAACAGTCTTTGAAGGTTGGCATGTAGAGGCAGCAGGTAGCGAGGAAAGCTAATGGCACGCTGGCCTTCATAGCGAGAGGGTTTGAGTATCAGAGTAAAGATGTTTTTCTGCAAACAAACATAGCCTTGGTATGGCCACACCTTGAGTATTTAGTGTAGTTTTGGTCTCCTAGTCTGAGAAAGGGTTTCCTTGATATTAGGGGAGTCCAGTGAAGGTTCACCAAACTGATTCCCGGGATGTCTAGATTATAGAGGTGCTGGAAAAGCACAGCAGTTCAGGCAGCATCCAAGGAGCAGTAAAATCGACGTTTCAGCAAAAGCCCTTCATCAGGTCTATAGGCAGAGAGCCTGAAGGGTGGAGAGATAAATGAGAGGAGGGTGGGGGTGGGG
>NC_057713.1:125074933-125086522 GCF_004010195.1 Chiloscyllium plagiosum
GTGGATAGGTGGAAAAGAAGATAGGCAGGTAGGACAAGTCATGGGGACAGTGCTGAGCTGGAAGTTTGGTTCTGGGGTGAGGTGGGGGAAGGGGAAATGAGGAAACTGTTGAAGTCCACATTGATGCCCTGGGGTTGAAGTGTTCTGAGGCAGAAGATGAGGCATTCTTCCTGATTCCCGTTCTTCCATGTCCTGATTCCTGGGATGGCAAGGCTGACACATGAGGAAAGAGTGGACGGACTGGGCTTGTACTCACTGGAATTTCAAAGAATAAGGAAGGATCTTATAGAAACAAATAAAATCTTGAAGGGTTTGGACAGGCTTGATGTGGGAAGAATGTTCCTGACGTTGGGCAAGTCCAGAACCAGGGGTCACAGTCTAAGAATAAGGGGTAAGCCATTCACACTGAGATGAGGAAGAATTTCTTCAATCAGAGAGTTGTGAGCCTGTGGAACTCCCTCCCACAGGAAGCTGTTGAGGCCAGTTCATTAGATTTATTCAAAGGGGAGCTGGACATGGCTATTGTGGCGAAAGGGACCAAGGGGTATGGGGAGAAAGTGGGAATGGGATACTGAGATTGTATGATCAGCCATGATCATTTTGAATGGTGGTGTAGGGATAAAGGGCTGAATGGCCTACTGCTGCATCTAGTTTCTACGTTTCTATAATCTTGTATGATTGATTGCCAAAATACAACCAAAAGCTGTGCTCAATAGATTCAGAGTGTAAAGGAGAAGGGAGAAAATTTTGTCAGCACTTTGAGACAGCACAGTGTTAAATGAATTCTTGTGGAGAGAAGCTAGCATGATCATATCTGCCATTTATTCAACTTTCCATCAAAATCAATCCAGAGTTAGCTTAACACATGCAGAAATGTTCGTTGTAATAGTGGCATATTACAGATTTTTAAAATTGTTTCTTCAACAAATACTATTTGACAATCGCACACTTACTATCATTGACATTTTCTTCAATAAATTCAGACAATTCAGTTTTTGAGGTGGCATTATGAAACATTTTTAGAATCAGTATTTAGGATTATCATAAAAAATGAAAATATTTTTCAGTTTTCTAGCCATATAATCACAGGAATTTGATGTTTAACTGTATTTGGTAAAATGGACTAATATCACTACATGTCCAATGATACAGAATGGCAGTAGTGAGTGCATCGATAATATGTACTGCAGCAATTCATCAAAGTACCTTCGGCAGTATCTTCAAACATAAGACCTCTACTGCCAAGAATAACAAAGTGCTAAAGATTCATGGGAACACCATAAGTTGCAAAATTAGAAATTGCTGGGAAAGCTCAACAGGTCTGGCAGCATCTGTGGACAAAAATCAGAGTTAACTTTTCTTGTCAAGTGACCCTCCCTCAGAAGTAATGGTAGCCAGGCAGATGTCAGTTTATATGCAGAAGATAGGTCGAGGGGAGGGGATAACGAGTTACTGATAAAGCCCATAGAGAGAGAAGAACAGTTAGACAGACAAAAGAGTGGATAATGATCTGGCTAGTTCTGAGGAAGGGTCACTTGGCCTGAAGCGTTAACTCTGATTTCTCTCCACAGATATTGCCATACCTTCTTTCAGTGTTTACCATAAGCTGCAAGTTTTTCTCACATACACACACATACACACACACCTACCTACCTTACCATTCCATCACTGTCACTGGGTCAAAATACTGGGACACCACGAGGGCTGAAACCGATCGAGAAGGCACCCCACAACCAAATTTCCAAAGGCAAATCAAACGGGCAGTAAATACTGGCATTATCAGAGATGCTCATATCCTGTGAATGAATTCAAACAAGAAATATACAGAGCGACTGACATAAACATGTCCATTTTTAGGAAATATCAAGGAAAACAAACAATAGGACTGTGATAAGTAAAACCAACAATTGCGGATCCTGGAAATCTGAAACAAAACAGAAATTGTTGGAAAAACTCAGCAGATCTGGCAGCGTCTGTGCAGAGAAACCAGAGTTATTGCTTTGGATCCAATGTCCCTTTGTTCGAGTTGTGAAACTTGGATGGTGGATATAGCTGTTCTTTGCAGCAGTATACCTATCAGAAAACACCCTACCATGTAATTTCTGTTCATCTAGGTAGGTGTGTGTGTATGTGTGTGTATGTGAGAAAAACTTGCTGCTTATGGTAAACACTGAAAGAAGGTATGGCAATATCTGTGGAGAGTAGTATTTATTGAGTATTATAGACTAGACTTTCAGACTGCATGGTGTGTGTTGCAGTGTCTTTTGCTATGTGCACAAGACCATCAGACCATAAGACATAGGAGTGGCAGTAAGGCAATTCGGCCCATCAAGTCCATTCTGCCATTCTATCATGGCTGATGGATGTTTCAACTCCACTTACCCGTACTCTCCCCATATCCCTTAATTCCTTGCGAGGTCAAGAATTTAACAATCTCTGCCTTGAAGACACCCAACGTCCAGACCTCCACTGTGTTCCGTGACGAAGAATTGCACAGGCCCACCACTCCTCATTTCCGTTTTAAATTGACCCCCTCTAATTTTAAGGCTATGCCCACGAGTCCTAGTCTCCCCACCTAAAAGAGACAACTTCCCAGTGTCCACCCTTTCTAAGCCAGGCATTATCTTGTAAAGATGCATAATGTATAATTATTGCAGGCCAAAATGGATTTTGAAGGCCATTTTCACAAATCGAAGCAAACCTAGAATGTAACAGACCCAACAAACAATTCTATTTATTTTGGAAGCATTGTTGGTAGTTCCGACAAAGGCATTCTGCAATCTGATAGTTGTGTTTAAAAGTTTATGCATTTGCAGATAATTAGAATGTTAGTGACAGTTGTGACAGAATCATTTTTTTCTTTGTCTGCTGATCTCCTGAAGTTGGCAGCAGTGGAGAGGTAGGTAGTTGAAGATTGTAACATTGAGAGACCAGGATTTTCCAATACTTGCTACATTTGATCTGGTCTTGTAACAAGTGCTCTCTCGGAGTGTTTTGATAGATCACTCAGATCAATTCAAGGGTCAATGTGCAACAATTCAAGTTAGTCAGTTTCAGTCAGAGATAGAGTGCATCATCTACAGAAGAATATATCTCTATACAACTCAAGTGTTATTGTTAGCTCTGAGGAGCTTGGGCTCCTTGAAGGTTTAAGAGTAAGGGCGTAAACCTTTTAGAACTGAGATGAGGAGAAATTTCTTTACCCAGAGAACAGTGCGCCTGTGAAATTCACTAGCACAGAGGGTGGTTGAGACTAAAACACTATGAGTTTTCAAGAAAGAGGTACATATTTCTCCTCTAGCTAAAGGGATATTGGGGAGGGGGTGGTGTGTGGTGTGGAGGGCAGGCTTAGGGTATTGAGCTTAATGATCGACTATGATCATATTGAATGGTAGAACATGCGCGAGATGTCGAATGGCCTACTCCAGCTACTGCCTTCTGTTTCTGTGATGTCCCAGGAGTTGTTTAGTGCAGCTAAGAGTTGGAAACAACAAGCCCAGAAGTAGCATGTACTTGGTGCAGCTTGGGAAGGTGGAGATTGGGCAAGCCCAATTGCAAAGTCAGATCTGCGTAGCCGGTTGTCTGTTAAAAAAAATGTCTACGTCATGCTGGAAATTAAAGGCAGGGATGCAGCTTATGAAGCCATTGGACCACATTCTCAGAAGAAGTGATTGAACGACTAAGAAGTTTGAAGACATTGAGGCAATTGTAGTTGGAGTAGTTCTTCAGAAAATTCAGAGGCTAGTTCTCCAGAACATAGGAACAAGAGTAGGCCATTCAGCCCCTCGAGCATACTCCACCATTCAAGAAGATCATGGCTGATCTGTGGCCTAACCCTGTAGGCCTGTCTTGATTCCTTGATATTGGATTAGTGGTGCTGGAAGAGCACAGCAGTTCAGGCAGCATCTGAGGAGCAGCAAAATCGAAGTTTTGGGCAAAAGCCCTTCATCAGGAATACCCCTGCTTTATAAAAAAAATTGCTCATCTCAGATTTAAAGTTAACAACTGAATTAGCATCAATCACCCTTTCAGGAAGAGAGTTCCAAACCACCACTACTCTGTGGCTACAAGTGTTTTCTAACATCTCTCCTAAATAGCCTGGCCCTAAATCTTAGACTATGCCCCTGGTTCGAGAATCATCAACCAGTGGAAATAGTTTGTTTTCATCTATTCCCATCCTTCCCTGTTAATATCCTGAAAACCTTGATTAGATCATCCCTTAATCTTCTAAATTCTAGCGAGTAAAGGTCTAATTTGTCTAACTTCTCCTCAGAACTTAACCCCTGAAGATCATGTGTCATCCTTGTAACCTTATGCTGAACTCCCTCCAGTGCCCAAACATCCTTCTTAAGGTGTGGTGGCCCAGATCTGCACACTGTACTTGAAATGGGGTCTAATTAGGGTATTGTATACCTGCATCATAACATCTGTATCCCTATACTCCAGCCCTTTAGAAATGAAGGCCAGCATTCCATTAGTCTTCTTCAATATTTTCTGCACCTGTTAGTGACACTTTAAAGAGTTATGTACCTGGATCCCCAAATCTCATTGGGCATCCACTGTATTTAACATAAAGCCTTCCAAAAAAATACCCTGATCTATCCTTTCTCAGCTTGAAATGGATAACCTCACACTTGCTCAGATTAAAATCCACCTACCATAGCTTTGCCCATTCACATATCTATCACTAACCTGTTGTAATTTTATGTTGTCGTTAACACTGCCCAAAATGCTGCTGTTTTTCGTATGATGCAAATTTGGATATTTGAGTTTTAATGCCATAATCTGAATTGTTGATAGTACTGAACTGAAAATCATTGTGAAGCAGGCAACATTTCAGTGGTGACCTACATTGGCACACATTGTGTGTAGTTTGTCCTGAGAAATTGATGGAATCTGTTTTGCTCACATCTGCCTTTTGATATGCATTTAGTGGGGGAAACCACAGTTTATTCACTCATATTTTATCTCATGCTACATATAAATGTGATTACAGGTTTAAATCAGGATAGGATTTATGCACGTATTGTAGGGTCCTGGGGAGCATTGCTGAGCAAAGAGATCTTGTTGTTCAGTTTCATAGTTTCTTGAAGGTAGGGTCACAGGGTTGTGAACAAGGTGTTTGGTACACTTGCCTTTATTGATCAGTGCACTGATTATAGGAGTTGAAATGTCACAATGTGGCAGGACAGTTGGTTAGGCTGCTTTTGGAATACTGTGTTCAATTCTGGTCTCCCTGCTTTAGGGAAAATGTTAAACTTGCGAGAGTTCAGAAAAGACTTACCAGGATGTTGCCAGGATTTGAGGGTTTGAGCTACAGGGAGAGGCTGAATAGACTGGAGCTATTATCCCTGGAGCGTCAGAGGCTGATGGATGACCTCATAGAGGCTTATAAACTCATGAAGGGCATGGATATAGTGAATAGTCATGGTCTTTTCCCCAGGTTAGGGGAGTGCAAAACTAGAGGGCATAGGTTTAAGGTGAGAGTGAAAACATTTAAAAGGGACCTAAATGGCAACTTTTTCAAACAGAACGTAGTGCATGTATGGAGTGAGCTGCCAGAAAAGGCGATGGAGACTGGTGCATTTACAACATTTAAAAGGTATCTCAATGGTTTCATGAATAGGAAGAGTTTAATGGGATAGGAGACAAATTCTGGCAAATGGGACTGGATTAATTTAGGATATCTGGTTGGCATGGACAAGTTGGACCAAAGGGTCTGTTTCTGTGTTGTATGTCATTATGACTCTATGTGAATAGAGATAGGCTTTACTTTTCTAACTTTGTATAATAAAGCTTATGTTGTTCATTCAAAACCATGGAATCTGGTGGCTTTATTCTTGTGATATGTATTTCATTTTTTTATTTATAATTTTACATAAATGTTACTGGCCCCCATATAAATCATAATGTAAATTTGGTGGTTATATCTGGGATCTCGTCTGTGAACTTATCATAATTTCGGAGCTCATACATGATCATAAATTTAGAGTCAAAATGAGTGCTGTGTTAAACTGAATAGATTTTTGCAGTTTTACTTTGCTTATTGTATACTGAGAGAACTTTTTTTCCAATTGTATTGTATACTGAGAAGACTTTTTTCCAATTGCTATGACTTTTCTGGATTTGTTGTAGAGTGACTTGCAAAAATTATCCAAGGGATAATTTAACAGCATTGTCTGAAAACCTGGAGTTACAATTAGACACAGGAGCTAGGAAACCTGACATGGTTGTAGTGATAGCATGGCAGTTTCGACGGGATGATGGAAAAGACAGTCCAGAGAGCAATTCAGTTGAGTTGGTTTGAATTGAGGTAGAAATGAGGTCGCTTGAAATGGAATAAGAAAGCAGCTATTCCAATTAGAAAAGAAAAAGAAAAATATTTGAACAAGAAGGAGAAATGTGAATACTTTATCCAGAATTTCCAGAAAACAAGCTTAGCAAGGGAGGAAAGAGTTAAAAGACTGAGAGCTTCAAAGAGAGAAAGCAGCCAGGCAGCAAACACTAGATAAAGAAAAGCCGAAGATACAGAATGACAGAGAGCCGAGTAGACTGGAATACAAGTCAAGTACGACTGTGAACTTTGATAACAAGGCGTCATCACCTATTGCATTAAAAACAGAAATTAAAATAAGACGTGCTGGAGGAACTCAGCAGGTTTGGAAACATCTGTGGAAAGAGAAACAGAGTTAATGTTTCAAGTCTGATGTGACGTTTCTTCAGAACTGAAGGCAGAGTTGAGAGATTACTTGTCTAATTTGGAAATGTGGCCGCAGCAAGATAGAGTAGCCAATGGACTCATTTTGAAGACTATTTGAATTGAATAGAATTTATTGTCACGTGTACCGGGGCACAGTGAAAAGCTCTGTCTTGCAAGCAATACAGGCAGATCACAGAGTTAAGTAGCATAGATAGTAAATAATAGGTAAACAGCGGCAAAAACAAAAACACAGGTACAGATGAATGCTAAGAGTTTGTGAGTCTATTCAGTATTTTAACAACAATAGGGTAGAAACTGTTTTGAAACCAGCTGGTGGGTGTGTTCAGGCTTCTGTACCTTCTCCCCAATGGTAGAGGTTGTAGAAAAGCATTGAGGAGAAAGTGAGGTCTGCAGATGCTGGAGATCAAAGTTGAAACTTTATTGCTGGAACAGCACAGCAGGTCAGGCAGCATCCAGGGAACAGGAGATTCGACGTTTCGGGCACAGGCCCTTCTTCAGGAATGTGAAGAACAGAAACAGAATCCCCAAGTGGAAAATGAAGTGTTGTTCTTTGAACTTGCGTTAAGGAACACTGCAACAGATCTGGGACAGAAATGTTGGTGTAGGAACACAGTGGTGTGTTGAAGTGGAGGCAGTGGGAAACTCTGGGTCATGTTTTACAGACAGAGTGTAGGTGTTCAGCAAAGCGGTCATCAAATCTGTGTTTCATCTCCCCCGATATACAGGAGACCACATTCTGAGCAGTGAATGAAATAAATGAGTTGAGAGAAGTGCAGGTAAGCTGCTGCTTCACCTGGAAGGTGTGCCTGAGGCCTTGGATACTGAGGTTGGAGGAAGTAAATCGGCAAGTAAGTCACCTTGTGCAAGACCAACCCCTTCCCACAAACGTCACTTCAATATATTACCACCTTTCCTGAGCTGTTAACAGTTCTGATGAAGAATCGCCAGACTCGAAATATTATCTTGCTTTCAAAGAACACAGAACATTACAGCACAGTCCAGGCTCTCTGACCCTCAATGTTGTGCTGACCTGTGAAACCAGCCTGAAGCTGAACTAACCTGCATTGTTGCATTATCATCCATATGTTTATCCAATGGCCATTTAAAAAGACATTAAAGTCGGTGAGTCTACTACAGTTGCAGGCAGGGAGTTTCACGCCATTACTACTCTCTGAGTAAAGAAACTACCCCTCTGACATCTGTCCTATATCTATCACCGCTCAATTTAAAGCTATGTCCTCTCATGCTAGCCATCACTATCCGAGGAAAACGTCTCTCTCTGCTAACACTATCTAATCCTCTGATCATCTTTCACATCTCTATTAAGTCACCTCTCAACCTCTTCCTTCTAACGAAAACAGCCTCAGGTCACTCAGTCTTTCCTCAGAAGACCTTCCTTCCATACCAGACAATATCCTCATAAATCTCCTCTGCATCTTTTCCAAAACTTACACATCCTTCCTATAATGTGGTAACCAGAACTGTACGCAATACTCCAAGTGCGGCCACACCATAGTTTCCTACAGCTGCAACATAACCCCATGGTTCATATGCCTTCTTAACAATCCTATTAACCTGGGATACAGTCATCAATGTAGCGAAGGAAAAGATGGGGGGTGGGGCCAGTGTAGTTGCGGAAGATGGATTGTTCCACATACCCTACGAAGAGCATTGCCACAGTGAGATGGATCTTTGAGAATGCTGGCGGCCTTTCCTTGACACCAAGCCTGGTAGATGGATTCTGTAGATGGGTGGTTGGCTGTTGTGATTATCTGGGCCGAGTTCACCACTCTCTGTAACTGTCTCCGATCTTGAATGGTACAGTTGCTATACCAGGTAGTGATACATCCAGACAAATGCTCTCGATGGCGCACCTATAAACGTTGGCAAGGATATTTGCTGTCATGCCAAATTTCCTCAGAAAAGCCCAGTAATGTGTAGTGCTTACAATGCTTAAAAGCTTGTTCCTAAAGCCTTCTGTTGCTGTTTTTAAAGAAGAGTATGTATTAAATGTTTGGAGAATTTGTTCAGGAGAAAGCAATATTGTGGCATCAGTGGTTTCAGGCACTGGAATTAGAAGAGAAATTTGAGAATGCAAGAGAGTTAATGACAATAGAACCATTTCAAAATGACATCCCAAGAGCTGTCAGATCATACCTGGAAGACTGCAAGGTTTCTAAAATAAGGGAACTGCCCACCTCCAGAGTGAAACTCCATCCCTCTGAGTGTTCCTTACAACTTCCTTTTCTATCTTTCTCTGCATTAAGTGAAAATGTGCTTAAAATAAACTAACAGCCAGCTTCAACGAGTTTCTCCAGCAGTTTCTCCTGTTGTTTGTTTCAAATCTGCAGCAACTGCAGTTCTTTGTTTTGTTATATTAATGACAGGTAGTTCACTTAACTGCACTTGTAAAAATTCCAGAGGACACATCCAGACACTTTATGGATGGTGAGAGCCTGAACTAGTCTCCATACCAGCTTCCCAATTCTGGGAACAAAATTCAGTTCCCCCCCCCCCAATTACAGCCAGTATTCCTACCTGGTGAGCCAAGAAATTTCCCAACTTGAGCTAACCTCTTCAGTAAAAAGTGTTGCAATCCATACTTCTGGGTTGCAAGGTGAGGTGGGTTAAAATTGGTCCTGTGTGCAGTCAGTGACGGTGTCAAGAATGCCATGAAACTACAGGAATCCCAATGTGTATACTGACCAGTGAAGTTGGGAGTGTGGTCAACAAGAGTAGAGAATCCATTGATTAATGTCACACTTTGCAGTTGAGGACAATGTTTGATAGCTCCATTCCAAAGTTTCAATGCAGGATGGAGTCCATTAAATTTAGTGAGGAAAATCTTATATGTGGCAGCAGTTTTTAATACAGAAAATATATCATCTGTGAATCAGAAATAGACAAACCTTAAGAAGGTAAGGGTCCCAGAAGATGCATTTCTCATGGGAGATGATGAAGAGTTAAGCTGAGATCAGATCACACTACAACACCATTCATTTTGAAATTAGTCACTAGACTAATCAAGTTGAATGAGAACATGGATGTTGCCAGGGTTGGAGCGTTTGAGCTTTAGGGAGGGGCTGAATAGGCTTGGGATTGTTTTCTCTGTAGCATGAGAGGCTGAGTGGGTGACCATATATAAAGGGCAAGGGTAGGATGAATAGCCAAGGCCTTTTTCCCAGGGTGAGGGTGTCCAAACCTAGAGGCCATATGTTTAAGGTGAGAGGGGAGAGATTTAAAAGGGACATGAGGGACAACTTTTTCACACAGAGGGTTGTGCATGGAACAAGTTGCCAGAGGAAGTGGTGGAGGCCGGTATACTTACAACATTTAAAAGGCATCTGGATGGGTACATGAGTAAGAAGGATATAGAGAATAGTTTAGAATATCTGATGGTGAGGATGAGTTGGTCCATAGGGTCTGTTTCTATGCTGTACATCTCTATGAATCTATGCTCAAGGTATTTCTATCAAAATGCAATTCCTGCATTGTGTTTATAAAGGCGAAGTGGTCTTTCACTGTGCATGTAAAACGCTTTCTGATAACGAAACAATACCAATTCACTCAATCATTTGGCTTATCATATTGTGTAAAAGTAGTCACAGATAAAATACAGCTTAATGGGACATTGCTTTTGTGTACCTTAGGCATATCATCTTGGGCAGTTTCAGCAAGCCACAAGGATGAATTCCATCACATGCATCAGTATCCTGGTCATTACCCTGACATAGGTTGAAGAAATGTTTATGTAACTTGCTTTTGAGCAGGATGGTGCCATGGTGCATTTGTTCAGAAGGGCATGCATTTTGTCACTTTAGTTATGCTCCTTAAGAATAACTATTCAAGCCCCTTTGTCAGGTATGTGTGTTTGTGTTGTCCTTGAAACCTCACAATGTTGCAAACTGCATGTGGAAACCAATTAGGTTGTTGGGTTTCTCAGAATACTTGTGCACTGGATCAGCTGGGAGTGCTTTCAAAGACTCAGACTCGTCATTGGACACTGGTTTGTGGTGGGTAACTGGCAGTAGAGGAGTTCACACTTAGTGAATAAATCTTACCCCATTTGATATGTGAGGAAGACATGCTGAAGTTGAGCCTTGAATGTGAAGCAGTTTTGAAGAGTTCTGAAGAACAATTACTGGACTCTAAATGTTAATTCTGCTTTTTCTCCATAGATGCTGCCAAACCTGTTGAGTTTTTTCAGCAATTTCAGTTTTTGTTTCAGATTTGCAGCATCTGCAGTTTTTTTTGTTTTATTTATATGAGACAAAATAATCTGCTTTATGTCAGAGACTAATGTCATTCTACTAGATTGCAACTGACCTGTATCTCAGTTCAGTTTAATGTACTTTGACATAGAGTCACAGAGATGTACAGCATGGAAACAGACCCTTTGGTCCAACCCGTCCATGCTGACCAGGTATCACAACCCAATCTAGTCCCACCTGCCAGCACCTGGCCCATATCCCTCCAAACCCTTCCTATTCATATACCCATCCAAATGCCTCTTAAATGTTGCAACTGTACCAGCCTCCACCATATCCTCTGGCAGCTCATTCCATACATGTACCACCCTCTGCGTGAAAAAGTTGCCCTTTAGGTCTCTTTTATATCTTTCCCCTCTCACCCTAAACCTATGCCCTCTAGTTCTGGATCCCTGACCCCAGGGAAACGACTTTGTCTATTTTTCCTATCCATGCCCCTCATAATTTTGTAAACCTCTATAAGGTAATCCCTCAGCCTCCCATGCTCCAGGGAAAACAGCCCCAGCCTGTTCAGCCTCTCCCTGTGGCTCAGATCCTCCAACCCTGGCAACATCCTTGTAAATCTTTTCTGAACCCTTTCAAGTTTCACAACTTCTTTCC
>NC_057713.1:125086794-125088061 GCF_004010195.1 Chiloscyllium plagiosum
CTTCTTCACTATCCCATCTACCTGCGACTCCACTTTCAAGGAGCTATGAATCTGCACTCCAAGGTCTCTTTGTTCAGCAACACTCCCTAGGACCTTACCATTAAGTGTATAAGTCCTGCTAAGATTTGCTTTCCCAAAATGCAGCACCTCGCATTTATCTGAATTAAACTCTATTTGCCACTTCTCAGCCCATTGGCCCATCTGGTCCAGATCCTGTTGTAATCTGAGGTAAACCTTTTCGCTGTCCACTACACCTCCAATTTTGGTGTCATCTGCAAACTTACTATGTAATTTTGTTTCCTAGTTGTATCCTAATGATATAAAACATCGTTATATTACCTGCAGACAAAGGTCGGCTCACAGTCATCCTGAAAAGAAGGGACTACATAGAGAAAGTCAATGCACTACTCGCAGGCACCAACACCTACCAACAGGTGGCGCTAAGCCCGACCCCACAACTAGGAAACAAAATTACATATCTCCGAAGAAAATTACACAATTCCGGACAATTAAACAAGGCGGAATTCCAGAAAATGAAACCCGACGGGACCAACGCCGCACGATTCAACGGACTACCAAAAATCCATAAACCAGGAGCCCCCCTAAGACCTACAGTCTCACTACCCGGAACACCAGCTTACAGACTGGCCAAAGAACTACACGCAAGACTGAAATACCTAGTAGAAGAGTCACAGCACTCCATCCACTCCACCCAGGAATTCTTAAAAATCATCAAAAACTCCAAAATAGAGGAAGAAGAAGCAATGATCTCATTCGACGTAACAGCACTATTCACCTCCATCAACATCGACCTGGCAAAGGAAACACTTACCACACTTTTAGACCATCACACACACACCAACCACCATCAATCACATTGCCAACAAAAACATCATGAAGCTACTGGACCTGTGCCTCACCACCCACTTCACCTTCAACAACATAATCTACAAACAAGAGCCGAAAATGTTTTGCTGGAAAAGCGCAGCAGGTCAGGCAGCATCCAAGGAGCAGGAGAATCGACGTTTCGGGCATGAGCCCTTCTTCAGGAATGAGAAAAGTGCCCGAAACATCGATTCTCCTGCTCCTTGGATGCTGCCTGACCTGCTCCAATTTTCCAGCAACACATTTTCAGCTCTGATCTCCAGCATCTGCAGTCCTCAATTTCTCCTCCTAATCTACAAACAAACCAACGGCACACTCATGGGATCTCCGCTATCAGGATTCATAGCAGAAGCGGTAATGCAAAGACGAGAACAAACAGCCC
>NC_057713.1:125088189-125089483 GCF_004010195.1 Chiloscyllium plagiosum
GAAAGGACAATGGAGAACTACAAACCTGCGTATACAGAAAACCGACAAACACTGACCAAATACTTAACTACACCAGCAACCAGCCCAGCACACACAAACAAAGCTGTGTCAGAACACTATTCCAACGAGCCACCACACACTGCAGCACAGACGAACTTTGGAAAACAGAGGAGAGGCACCTATACAACGTATTCAGGAAGAACGGATACTCAAAAAATACAGTGCGCAGATTCCTCAAGAATAAACCACGACAAGCAGACCAAACACAGCCAGAAACCCTAACCACCTTACCATACATCAAAGAAGTTTCAGAAATGACAGCCAGACTACTAAGAACCCTCGGAATCCTAGTAGCACACAAACCCACCAACACCCTCAAACAAAAACTAACAAACTTAAAGGACCCAGTACAACCCATGGACAAAACCAACGTCATCTAAAAAATTCCATGCAAGGACTGTCACAAACACTATGTAGGACAAGCAGGAAAAAAGTTAGCCACCAGGATACACGAACACCAGCTAGCCACAAAAAGACACGACCCTCTCTCCCTCCTGGCCCTACACACGGATGAAAAAAACCACCATTTCGACTGGGACAACACATCTATCCTGGGACAGACTAAGCAAAGACATGCCAGAGAATTCCTAGAGGCCTGGCACTCCAACCAAAACGCCATATACAAACATATAGATCTAGATGCCATCTATCAACGCCTCAGAAAACGAACAGGAAATTACATCACCACAAACCCCAGGAACCCCATCCAGGAGAAAGATATAAATAGAAGGCAGGAGACAACAGCTTCGCTTCACTTGGAGGTCGCCACTGATAGTGTTACCTAGCCAGGTAATGAAACATCTGGATATCAAATCTACAGCTCAGCGAGCAAACCTACACACTAGAGAGGAAATTATTGAGGCCATCACTCAGATTTTAAGACCTCTGTGGCCAAAGGAGGTGTCAGAAGACCGGAGGACAGCTAATGTGGTTCCCTCTTTCAAGAAGGGTGATAAAGATAGACCAGGGAATTATAGACCAGTAAGATTCAATCAGTCGTAGGAAAAATATTGGAGAGAATTAATCTCCTTTTAGAGAGGCAGAGTTTGATCAGAGATAGTCAGCATGGCTTTGTCAGAGGGAGAAGAAAGTGAGGTCTGCAGATGCTGGAGATCAGAGCTGAAAATGTGTTGCTGGAAAAGCGCAGCAGGTCAGGCAGCATCCAGGGAACAGGAGAATCGACGTTTCGGGCATAAGCCCTTCTTCAGGAATGAGGAAAGTTTGTCCAGCAGGC
>NC_057713.1:125089577-125118933 GCF_004010195.1 Chiloscyllium plagiosum
ACAGGGTGGTTGGGTTGGTTTGTCCGGGTGGCCCAGAGGTGCTCTCTGAATCGCTCCGCAAGTAGGCGGCCTGTCTCCCCAATATAGAGGAGGCCACACCGGCTGCAGCGGATGCAGTAGATGATGTGGGTGGAGGTGCAGGTGAATCTGTGGCGGATATGGAAGTTTCCCTTGGGGCCTTGGAGAGAAGTGAGGGGGGAGGTGTGGGCGCAAGTGTTGCACCTCCTGCGGTTGCAAGGGAAGGTGCCGGGAGTGGTGGTTGGGTCGGTGGGGGGTGTGGATCTGACAAGGGGGTCGCGGAGGGAGTGGTCTCTACGGAAAGCTGATAGGGGTGGGGAGGGAAATATATCCTTGGTGCTGGGTCTGTTTGGAGGTGGCGGAAGTGGCGGCGGATGATGCGCTGTACATGGAGATTGGTGGGGTGGTAGGTGAGGACCAGTGGGGTTCTGTCCTGGTGGCGGTTGGGGGGGCGGGGTTCAAGGGCGGAGGATCGGGAAGTGGAAGAGATGCGGTGGAGGGCATCGTCGACCACGTCGGGGGGGAAATTGCGGACCTTGGAGAAGGAGGCCATCTGGGATGTGCGTTTTTGTAACTGGTCCTCCTGGGAGCAGATGCGGTGGAGACGAAGGAATTGGGAGAATGGGATGGTGTTTTTACAGGGGGCAGGATGGGAGGAGGTGTAGTCCAGTTAGCTGTGGGAGTCGGTCGGTTTGTAGTAGATGTCCGTGTTGATTCGGTCGCCTGAGGTAGAAATAGATAGGTCGAGGAAGGGGAGGGAGGAATCTGGGACTGTCCAGGTGAATTTGAGGTCGGGGTGGAAGGTGTTGGTGAAGTGGATGAACTGTTCAACCTCCTCGTGGGAGCACGAGGCGGCGCCGATACAGTCATCGATGTAGCGGAGGAAAAGGTGGGGGGTGGGGCCAGTGTAGTTGCGGAAGATGGACTGTTCCACATATCCTACGAAGAGGCAGCTCTTCTTCGAAAGTGGAGTCTCAGGTAGACAGGGTAGTGGAGAACGCATTTAGTATGCTTGCCTTTATTGGTCAGTGCATTGAGTTTAGGAGTTGGGAGGTCATGTTGTGGCTGTACATGACATTGGTTCGGCCACTGTTGGAATACTACGTGCAGTTCCGGTCTCCCTGCTATAGGAAGGATGTTATGAAACTTAAAAGAGTTCAGAAAAGATTTACAAGGATGTTGCCAGGGTTGGAAGATTTGAGCAAAAGGGAAAGGCTGAATAGACTGTGGCTATTTTCCCTGGAGCATTGGAGGGATGACCTTATAGCGGTTTATAAAATCACAAAGGCCATGGAGAGAGTGAATACACAAGGTGTTTTCCCTGGAATAGGGGAGTCCAAAACTAGAGACCATATGTTTAAGGTGACAGGTGAAGATTTACAAGGCATCTAAGGAGCGACTTTTTCACACAGAGGGTGGTACATGTATGGAGTTAGCTGCAAGAGGAAATGGTGGATTCTGGTACAATTTAAAAATGGATACATGAATAGGAAGGGTTTAGAGGGATATAGGCCAAATGCTGGCAAATGGGGCGAGATTTATTTAGGACCCATCCCAAATGTGTCGGTGTGGATGAGTTGGATGGAAGGGTCTGTTTCCATGCTGTACAGCTCTCTGACTCTAAGTATGTTGGACTGTCATTTTAAGAGTCTGATCACATGACATTAAGATGAAACAACTCATTCTCAACTTACTGCCAATACAGTGATGCCCTTGTATAATAAAGCTCCTGTTGTTGTTCAACAAAAAGAAAATAAATTGATGATGAGGAGTATAAGAAGACAGTCAGAGTTAGAATTTCAAACAAATGTCCAAGAAGAATTTCACCCAGGGAAGTACAAAAGAGGCTGGTCATGTGTTCCACCGTAAAGGAACACCGTGAGTAATGAGGACCCTATACACAGAGGAATGGTTGGTGCTAAGGATGTAAACGCAAAACAAAGAAGTAGCTCCAGGAGGACCTTGTTTTAAATTCAGTGTCATCCAAGGCACGGTGACTTAGTGGTTAACTCTGCTGCCTCACAGCACCAGGGACCTGGGTTCAACTCTCGCCTCAGGTGAGTGTCTGTGTGTGTTTCCTCTGGGTGCTCCAGTTTCCTCCCACAGTCCAAAGATATGCAGGTCAGGTGGACTGGCCATGCTAAATTGCCATGTAGTGTCCATGGATGAGTGGATTAACCATGGGAAATGAAGGATTACAGGGACAGGTGTTTTGGTGGGGGGGTGGGGTTTGAGTGCTCTTTAGAAGGTCAGTACGGCTGAATGGCCTGCTTCTGCACTGTTGGGATTCTATGAAATGAGATAAACCAAGATAGTGCTCAAGCTTTGGTGGCACATTGTAGTATGCAGAACTACAATGTGCCACATTTGGTGGCACATTTCAAAAAAACAAAAGTGGCAGAGAATTTTGTCACCATAAGGCTGTATGATGGAGAGCTGGAACGGCTACACAGGGAAGTTCCATTATTTTGTTCAAGCTAATAACGTTGAAGCAGATATTGTCTAGTCGTTCCTGTATCCTGAGTATTATGGGATGAAAAATGTTTAACCTCTTGAGTCTGGTACAACTGGAGAACTCAGGTTCCAAAACTTATGAAGAAATAGAAGGCCATCAGAACCATTAGTGATTCCTGAAAGGTTCAGATTCCACAAACACAATCAGTAAGAAGGTGAATTTATCTCCCAGTTCGAAGTAACCTTCAAGATGCTAGCAGAATCAAGATTTCAGAGCCAAGTTAACTGATGCCAATAGATACAGACTGGTGTTTCAATGTATTAAGATGTGAAGCCACCAGAGATTATTAATGGAAAGGAACCTATGCTTAAAGAAATAGCAGTCATAGAGTCATACAGCATGGAAACAGATGTTTTGATCCAACCAGTCCATGCTGAACATCATCCCAAACTCATCTTCTCTCACCTGCTTGCTCCTGGGCCATATCCCTCCAAATGTTTCTTATTCATGTACTTATCCAAATATCTTTTAAATGTTGTAACTGTACCTGCATCCACCACTTCCTCTGGAAGTTCATACCACACACGGACCACTCACTGGGAAAAAAATTGCTCTCATGTCTTTTTTAAAATCATTTTCCACCTTAAAAATATGCCCTCCATATTGAAATCCCCCACCCTAGGGAAAAAAAAACTGTCATTCACCTTATCTATACTCCTCTTGATTTTATAAATTTTCAACCTTCTATGCTCCAGTGAAAAAAGTCCCAGCCTATCCAGCCTCTCCTTATAACTCAAATACCCCACTTCCAGCAACATCCTGGTAAATCTTTTCTGAACCCTCTCCAGCTTAATAATATCCTTCCTATAACAGGGCGACCAGAACTGGACACAGTACTCCAGAAGGGGCCTCACCTATGTCCTCTACACGACGTCTCAACTCCTATACTCAAAAGTCTTATTGGAACTAGCAACCAAGGAAGGTCAACAGCTAAACTGGAACATGAGGGTTCACAAAATGGCGGCTGAGGGAGTTCACCAAATGGTGGTTGAGAGAAAAGCACCAACTCAGACTCAAAACTGCCATCGGTGTGGATAAACAGGTCATGCAGCAGCGTATTGCTGGAATAAAGAGAAGTCATGCAAAAATTGCAGCAACAAGTGCACACTGAACAGGGGTGTTTGAGGAAGAAACACCAACAACATACAGCAAAAGTAGAGAAGCCAAAGAGTCAGAGAAAAATCGACACGGTATGAAACGGTCATGAGGTAATCCCAGGTTCACAGTCTGAAGAGCAGCTGTTATTCAACAGATTGGCCATTGCCAGTGGCACCTACTGATATATGGTCACTCCCTTACTGCATGGCAAACCAGTAAGGATGGAGGTGGACACCAGATTGACACCTGGAAGTGTGTATAGGGAGCCGCTGAGTCACATTGTGCTGCAACCTTCTAAAATTGTACTAAGCGTATTCACAGGCAAAGCAGTGCAGTTAGGGGTTGCAACAATGTGAATGTTCAGTTATACAGTCAGCCTGAAGATTTGTCCTTCTACATCATCAAAGAAAATCTTTCAACTTTATTGAGAAGTAGAGGGAGCATAGTTCAACATTCTCACTATTCCTTCAATAAAGATCTGAAGTGTGGCGGAAAGATGGATAGGTTTCTGGAGAAAATTCAACAACTTAAACCCTCACCAGACAATGCTGCAATTCCCAATGGTAGAACAAAACAAATCGCGATTCAACAATTTAAGGGGCTGGAGAAAGTTACAAGGATACATAGGTACGAGTCCTTAGACGGTTTTGAAATCAAGAACAAGAATTTTTAAATTAATGCATTGCTGAAATGGGCACTTTCAGAGTCAGTCAGCAAACACAGGGGTGATGAGTGGAAAGAACAAAGTGCATGTTAGCAAATAGGCTGCAGAGTTTTGAATGATCTCAGGTCTATGATGAGTGAAATGTGGGAGGTGGAATCATTCAGTCTGAAAGAGGTCTTTTGGCCCATCGAGTCTGTTCTGATAAAACTACTCTAAGTTTATACCTGCCCCACTCTATAGCTCATGGCCTGTACTCTTGAATGTTATGATATTTGCTCAGCCAAGTGCTCTTTAAGGATTGTGAGGTTTCCTGGATTGGGTCACCTGCTGTGTGCACGTATTCAAAAGGTGGTTAGATATAGCATTTGGGGCAAATGAGATCAAAGGTTATGGGGAGAAAGCAGAATTAGGCTACTGAGTTGGGCCATTAGCCATGATGGTGACGAATGGCAGAGCAGGCTCGAAGGGCTGAATGGCCTCCTCCTGCTCCTATCTTCTTTGTTTCTATGACAAACCCATCCTGGTACCTTGCTTGTGTCTGACTTGATTTCCTTGTACAATTTCTAAGTAAATATTGTTTGTGCAGCAGGTAGTGTGAAATCTCATGATCTGGAAATGTGTTGCTGGAAAAGCGCAGCAGGTCAGGCAGCATCCAGGGAACAGGAGAATCGACGTTTCGGGCATAAGCCCTTCTTCAGGAATGAAATCTCATGATGCCAAATACCAGAGCTAATGTCTTGTCTCTGTATTAGATTATCTGGCTTAAAAGCAAAAGGTTTGTCGCTTTGCAAAAGACAGGTGCCGAGGCCTTTTCATGATGCGTCTACTGTTGTGGCTCTGTTCGCCGAGCTGGAAGTTTTTGTTGCAAACATTTCGTCCCCTGGCTAGGCGACATCATCAGTGCTTGGGAGCCTCCTGCGAAGCGCTTCTTTGATGTTTCCTCCAGTCTTTATAGTGGTCTGTCCCTGCCGCTTCCGGTTGTCAGTTTCAGCTGTCCGCTGTAGTGGCCGGTATATTGGGTCCAGGTCGATGTGTTTGTTGATGGAGTTTGTGGATGAATGCCATGCCACGCAGACAACAAGCAACATGAATTCGACTGGGACAACACTACTATCATAGGGCAAGCCAGACAGAGAACAGCCAAGGAATTCCTAGAGGAATGGCATTCATCCACAAACTCCATCAACAAACGCATCGACCTGGACCCAATATACCATCCACTACAGCGGACAGCTGAAACTGACAACCGAAAGCGGCAAGGACAGACCACTATAAACACCGGAGGAAACATCAAAGAAGCGCTTCGCAGGAGGCTCCCAAGCACTGATGATGTCGCCTAGCCAGGGGACGAAACGTTTGCAACAAAAACTTCCAGCTCGGCGAACAGAACCACAACAACGAGCACCCGAGCTACAAATCTTCGCACAAACTTTGAATGTGTCTACTGCTAGAATCACATCTAGCATTGCAGTAGGCAAGATTTTGTTCACAGATGTTGCTAGGGAAACTCAGGGATGTATTGGGGGTTAGTGGTGCTGGAAGAGCACAGCAATTCAGGCAGCATCCGAGGTCTTTGGCAAAATCGACGTTTCGGGCAAAAGCCCTCTTTTATTCCTGATGAAGGGCTTTTGCCCGAAACGTCGATTTTGCCAAAGACCTCGGATGCTGCCTGAATTGCTGTGCTCTTCCAGCACCACTGATCCAGAATCTGGTTTCCAGCATCTGCAGTCATTGTTTTTACCTCCTGTATTGGGGGTTATCATGCCACACATAAGAGATATCTTTCCTCAACAAACCTTTCAGCAAAGATAGCTTCTCCACAAAATTGGGAATATGAGGCAAGAGGGAGTTGAACGATCTGAGGCAATGTTGCTGAGATTCCTTATGCTGTGGATTTGGCATTTGCTTAAGCCCCCTCCATCTTGCGTGGATTGCACTCCACAGTTTGAATAAATGGACCCGGCAACACTTAGCTGGCTGATGTTAACTTGGTACATTGTGGTGTTAAGATCCATGGATCTAGGCATACTATTATGGTACTGTTGTCCTTTAAGACACACGTGATGGAGCTACATCAATCCAATTGATAGTCATCCTTCCAAATGATATAATTTTACTCCCTTTCTTTCGGTTCTGCATAAAGCTTGTCTTGACTATGCACACTGCACTTCCTGGGAGGAACAATAATCGGATAACGGTGTCCCTGAGGTGCAATGTGTACTGACTGTTAAAATTGTTGACTACTTCAAACCCATCTGTGTACAACCACTTAAGATCATTAACTGACTCAATTGCATCACGGTTGTCTGTTCTACCAAGTAGGTCCAGCATGAATCTCATGAACATTTACCATGCTGTGATCAGTGCATGCCGGTAACCCTGCCACAGCCAGGCCACTGGTAGCTACCAGTAAAAGATTTCAAGAAGCCAAACTTTTATACTGTCACTGCAGTGTGATTGAGTCATTGCACTGAATTAATAGTCCAATACAAAACCAGAAATCGCTAGAAATGTTCAGCAGATATAAGTTGCCATTTCGAGTCCAGTGACTCTTCCTTAGGACTTATTATTAATCCAATATCTGGTGTGAGATGGTGATCATATAATCCCTACAGTGTGGAAGGAGGTTATTCGGCCCAATGAACCTTAATAAAACCCCAAGACCTCACAAGCTATTTACTTTAATGGCTTTGAGCAGTCTGTCTCAATCTTTCTTCATAAAAGGCCAAAATACACCTCTGAAAGCCATAGTATCATCACAAGAAACAACCATAAAACCTGCCTCATCTGGTCAACACAAGAAACAAAAGGTCACAACAGGTCCCAGCTGCAGTTTGACTGAGTTCAGAGTTTAAACTAGCTTGAGCAAAATTCCTAGCATGCTTGATTGTAGCTCTTAATCTGTCTCCTAAGCATTTCTGCTGCTGGCTATCTCTCCACATTGGTACCGATGACATGGGTATGAAGAAGGATGAGTGTCTGAAAACAGATTTCATGGAGATAGGAAGGGAGTTAAACGTAGTACCACCAAAAGCAGTAATCTCAGCATTATTCCCAGTGTCACATACTATTGTACATAAGAGAACAGGAAGATCAGTTGATTGACTGAGAAGGTTTAAACTAATTTGCCAGGGGGAGGGGGCACAGAGTAGATGTAAAGTGAGGAGTGGGGTCCAATCCGATAATGAAAGAATACTAGCACAGTCCAGTGGTGGAGGAGACATGGGCATGATAAGGCAAATTTGAGGTCCATAAAACTGAATTGTATCTATTTTAATGCAAGGAGCTTGACTGGTGAGGTGGATGAACTTGAGAACATTGATCAGCACATGGAAACATGATATTGTTGCAATCACTAAGAGGCGATTGAAGGAAGGACAGGACTGGCAGCTCAACATTCCAAGGTACAGAAGGTTCAGGTGTGATGGGGGGAATTAAGAGAGGTGGGGGCATTGCATTAGATTACTTACAGTGTGGAAACAGACTCTTCGGCCCAACAAGTCCACACCGACCCTCCGAAGACCCACCCAGATCCATTCCCCTACACCTAACACTACGGGCAATTTAGCATGGCCAATTCACCTAACCTGCACATTTTTGGACTGTGGGAGGAAACTGGAGCACCCAGAGGAAACCCACGCAGACACGGGGAGAATGTGCAAACTCCACACAGACAGTTGCCTGAGGCGGAAATTGAACCCGGGTCTCTGGTGCTGTGAGGCATTATGCTAAAGCAAACCATCATTGCAGTAACGAGGGAGGATGAAGAAGAGTATTCAAATGAGGCCATCTGGGTAGAGCTCAGAAATAAAACAGGGGCAATTACCTTGCTTAATGAAACATGGAGTTAGGCAGCAGATGAAATACTGTGTGCAGTTCTGGTCATCACATTGTTGGAAGGGTGTGATTACACTGGAGAAGGTGCGGAGGAGATTCACCAAGATAGGAACTTCTCTCACTACTCTCAAAAGCTC
Organism: Chiloscyllium plagiosum; assembly: GCF_004010195.1. Classification (NCBI taxonomy): domain Eukaryota; kingdom Metazoa; phylum Chordata; class Chondrichthyes; order Orectolobiformes; family Hemiscylliidae; genus Chiloscyllium; species Chiloscyllium plagiosum. Next base: position 125,097,847 of record NC_057713.1, read on the forward strand.
TTTTTCTACACTGGCACATCTCAGGCCAACGGAGGTTAGATTATTGGGTGCAAGTGCTATTGCTTTCTTGTACCAGGCTGTATCCATTTTTTTTGTGGCAAAAATTCCATGCACACTCATAGGCTTTCTTCTGTCCTAATATGAAAGAGCAGGCTCATAATATATTACCTTCTGGTGTAGTATTTAATGCATTTGGCGTATGCCTGGGTGACATTGTTGAAATTCCTGTCACGTCTCTTGGAATACCAGAGATTTCACCCTACATTGGTAACTTTTCTCAATTCTAATGAATTTTCATGACCTGAAATGTTAACTCACAGTCTCTCTCCATAGATTCTGAGTATTACTAACATTTGTTTTTCTTTTGCTAAGAAATCTCTGATGACTGTTAATGAGAGGAGAGAATTTCCCTTTTCAGAGCATTGCTCCCTTAAATTAACCAGTTCATTGTCACTAACAGAGTGCCTCAGTCTAGGGTCTAATACTTATAGGCAATAAAACATTCTGCAACATTTAATTAAACCATTCACTCAAAACAGAACAAAAGAATTCTAGGAGTTATCATATGTTTCAATGACTATCTTGCTGACCTTCAGGAATTTCACATTGTCTGCAGTTCCTGTATCTCGTTTTAAGTTAGCAATGACACTAACTTGGTCAGTGTTTGATCTGCTGTGAGTCACTCATTTCGAAACTGTGGGTGATAAATATTTAACCCACATGCTGGTAACAGCATTGTAAACATAAATAATTGGGGTAAAATCCCACTTTGCCAAGAATTATTTTCAAAGTCACAGAGAAAATTTTAACACCTTTTGGTGAGGTGAAGTAAAAATACTTTATGGGAGCAATACTCTAAGAGCTAACTTCTGTAATGTCCTAAACATAGTCAGAGTGAATATTGGCTGTCGGTTAAAGTGAAATAAACTACAAAAAGCTCACACAAACTAAGCAAAATGTTTCCTTATCTCAAATAGTCAACAGTCCAATAGGCTTGAGGATGGCTTGGGAAAGAATATATTGTGTCTTATCTTGAAATGTTTGTGAGACCTTTATTTGGTAAAGAGTCAGTTAGAGTCCAACAGGTTTATATGGAAGCACTAGCTTTCAGAGTGCTGCTCCTTCATCAGGTAGCTGTGGAGCTGGATCATAAAACATGAAATTTATAGCAAAAGATTATAGTGTCATGCAACTGAAATGAAATATTGAACAAATCTAGATTGCTGTTTCGAACCCATTTTAGAATGGGTTACAGGTTTTGGTTCATTAATATGTAAATCCCCAAACTTCTTTCAAGTCACATTATCGAAATAAGGTTTTACAAAAAAACGTGACATCACAGCTCAGACAATGCATTAAAGGCATGAGGTTAGAGTATGTCTGTATCCCAATCTTGAGAAAGACTGGTTCTATATCCAATGTGGGAATTTATTGCATGTTACATCGATTGACTGCCTGCATTGACTACCTGCAGATTTTGTGCTTTTTGAGCAAATATAGTTCTGTAAATGCAAATTCATCCTATAGACTTATATGTGTCCGTGCGTGCATGACAGAGAGAGAGTGAGTGTGTGCATGTGAGTGTGACTGTGCATGAGTGTGAGTGCGTGTGAATATGTGTTTGCGCGTGTGTGTGTTTGGTAAAATGTGTGTGTGAGTGTGATGGAGTATAAGCCTGTGAGAAGGTGTGTCCTTGGGTGTGAGTGTGGGGGTTGTATGTGTGTGTACATGAGAAAGAGTGTATGTTTGAGAGAGGGTCTGCATGAGAGTGTGTGTGAGACAGAGAGAGAGACAGAGAGAGTGTATACTATAATGGGGTCAGCTGTAGTGTGACATGAACTCAAGGTTCCGGTTGAGGGTATCCTCATGGATGTCATCTTTTTTTTATAAAATCTTAAGTTATCCTGAAAATATGACTGGAAAGAAGTTCTGGGGTTTACATATTAATGAACCGAAACCTGCAACCTATTCTAAAAGGTGAAAGACCTAACAGCAATCTCGGTTTGTTCAATATATCGCTGTAGTTTCATGATCCTGTAATCTTTTGCTAGAAATTCTGCTTCTTATGGTCCAGTTCCACAGCCACCCAATGAAGGAGCAGCACTCCAAAAGCTAGTATTTCCAAATAAACCTGTTGGACAATAACCTGGTGTTGGGTGATTTTTAACTTTGTCCACCCCAGTCCAACACCGGCTCCTCCACATCTTGGTAAAGACTCATGAAGCAGCAGCCATACAATTGATCTTGCATGTCCAAACATGGGTGTTACATCAATTTCAACACCAATTTTCTTTTTATTAATTTATGGGATGAGGATGTCACTGGCTAGGCCAGCATTTACTGCCCATCCCTAACTGCCCAGAGGCCAGTTAAGAGTCAGCTACATTGCTGTGGGTCTGGAGTCACATGTAGGCCAAACCAGGTAAGGATGGCAGTTTCCTTCCCTGAAAAAAACATGAGTGAATCAGATAGGTTTTTCTGACAATCAATATTGGATTCACGGTCATCATTTAGACTCTTAATTCCAAATGTTGGATTGTGTAAAGAGACTGGCACCAGATGGCTCTGGATTCTTCGAGCGTAGATTGATCAGTGGAATTAAATGGTTTCTTCAGAAATTAAGGAGATAAAAAGACAGAGCCTTTGACACTGAGGTTCTTAGTTCCTAATTTTTTGTTCAGTTGCAGCCACCTTGTAGCTATTGTAGTTGGTTTTGTAGTAATTAGCACAGGTGTAGCTCGTCTAGTACCTCTCAAAATATGTCTCTATAAAATTAAAAAGCACAAAATGAGAAACATTATAAAGGTAACATGTTCAGCTACATCAGTCATAAATATGTTCCACAGATGTTCCTTTACCTTAAGAAAAACAGTGAAGTATAATCTGTTTAGGATAATTATCAGTGTGGAAGGGAAATTTACACAGGTCATCCAGGAGGAATGAATATCACCTCAATTGATAAATGTTAATTATTTTGATGTCTCAGAAGGCTAGTGTTATTTTCCCAGAGGAGGATGAAGTAACCAGTGCATCCATCCCAGGTCTTGATGAGGTTATATTAATTCTGGCAACATTTCTAACTACAAGCAATCTGTTCAGTAGACTAACCATGTTTTTACTTTGACTGGGAGTCTAATCCTAAATTAATCTCACCAATTTATATCCATCTCAGGCACTGATTTCTGCTGTAAATTTTTAATCAGCAAGCAGTTAATGTTGAATTACTGTGGCATAGCCACTCCTGAATTGTAACCTTTGATTTATCTCCTCAGTTAACCTTATCTACTGAAGATATGTATATTCGATGTTTCTGCTGCTATGATTCTAAGGTTAATAAACAGATTTGTCTATTAAAGTTTCAAAGCATTTTCTGAGCCCTCAGGAAAACTCCTGCATTAGGACAGACTTTCACATTTATCACCTGGACAGACAGTAGTTGAGCAGTATGAGCACCCTTTACAGAAATGCAAATCTGTTCGCACCTAAAAATAATACAATCTCGGACAGACCAGAACACCGGCGCTGAGAGGTCAGCTGTGATCTTAGCCGTATTTCCGAGAGAGCTAACAAATTCCCTATATATGACTGGATGATGTTGGGAGAGTTAGACAGATATGGGGCAACAGAATCACTTTCATTGGAAAATATTTTCAGGGCAATGGCTGTGGCTGTTAGGGTGAGGGAAGACACAGGAAGGAATCCTAATGAAACTAAATCTCACCTCAGTTTCTAATTGTTGTGGTAGTGCTTTGACTGGAATCCTGGATGTTTCAGTGGTCATTTTGCATAAAAATAATACATGATTACTTGCACTAACCATTTTTTGTTGGATAGCATATTCTTATTTTTTCTCAGGTTGCATTTCATTTTCCCCTTGTCTGGTTCTTTCTTTTATTTTCAGTGCTCCTTCGATTCATCAAAGTTCTTAGTTTTCAGTTGGTCATTTTCTTTTGATCAGTATTTAACCAGTGCTGCATCTTTTCCAGTGCTTCATTGTTGCATGTACAACATATTTCAGTATTTGGTTTCAGTAACTGTTAGGAAGATGTCTTCAGCCAGTTTAAGGAGCTAACAAAAAAAGTTCAATTCAGAAATTATTGACGACGGATTCTTGGGAAGATATGGAATCCAAACATAGATAGCATGAGATATCTTGGTTACTCAAACAGAAGACTGAGATTACGTTCATAAGTGAACAGTGGTTGCCTCAGGTTTGCGATTGACGTGATTGAGTTTTTTTTAGATTCCCTACAGTGTGGAAACAGGCCCTTCAGCCCAACAAGTCCACACCGACCCATTCCCCTACACCTAACAATATGGACAATTTAGCATGGCCAATTCACCTGACCTGCACATCTTTGGATTGTGGGAGAAAACAGGAGCAAACCCACACAGACACGGGGAGAACGTGCAAACTCCACACAGACAGTGGCCCAATGCAGGAATTGAACCCTGGTCCCTGGCGCTGTGAGGCAGCAGTGCTAACCACTGAGGCACCGTGCTGCCCCAAGTTTGTTCAATATAATATAATCCCACTTCATAAAATATCTATGCTGATAAGGCAAATCTTCCAACATATCAATCAGTCTTAAAACAACAACTAAAACAAGTCAATATAATTTAATGAAGTAAACTACTTTAAAAATTACATATTTTAGATAAATTATAAAAACAGAAAACCTTAAGATTAGTTGCATATACTACTTTATGTCATGAGGTAATTAAAATTCATTTAACTGTGTGAACCATTCACTTAGCATTTCACATCAATTGTTATGTAATTATTTATTATCTGCTTTGTCAAAATTCCAGATCAATAATTGTGGAACTAAAATGCTGTTGTTCAGGTGCAGCACAAAAACATCTGACCCGTTTTCTTACATATTCATTCAAATAGGCTAACAAGCAGCAAAATAACCAAAATGGTTTTTGTCACAAAAACTAATTGAGCATTTTGTTAGCTCTGAAAAGGCAAATGCACGATAAAACAAACAAAATCCATCAGGCCCCAGGTAACCCTCATGATCTCATCCTGAATTTGTGATGCCAATACTTTTTTAAGGAAACGTGATACTTTAATCTGTCCAGTAATGCTCAGGTCAAAAGTATCACATATGGCACCACAGAGTGACTCAATTAACCATCCATCACTGTAATTGTGCAGAAAATGAACTATATTATACACGATGCCGCATTGGAGAAAGGTAAAAGGTTAAATGGGAGGTTAGTCTTCAGTGTTTGCGAGATAACACATGCAAACGTTTTAGTCGCTTATTAAAATCATTAACTTGCATATCAGATACCTGACCAATCTACAATACAGTTCACATTGTAAACCCCAGACCAAATCAGCAACAATAGCATGAGAGGTAGAATTGCTGCAAACGATGTCTACAGCCACATTGTCAACAAATAGAATGGGCAGCATAAGTGTCACTAGCTGTACATTCTGTTGCTTGGCAACCTGCAAATTACAACCTGATATCACTTCAACTTGTCTGAGTTTAAAATTAATGGGTGTTTTTAAAAAACAATGGTTGTGTGAGGGGGAGTTTCCTGGGCTTATTTCTAAATGTGTAATAACATTGGGGGGTAATCTTTACTTTGGCTATAGACAGTAAACTGTTGGTTGTGGATCAGCTGTCCATTATATGTACTCCCTTTTTCACTGAAGGCACTGGCTCAGGAACTATTCAGTTTGTCTTACCGTAGTCATTAGGGGAAGTTGTTTTCACTGATAGTATGATAATCAATAAAAAAATTGACTTAGCATTGCTCAGTGGATTCCTTACCGCCTCTCGAAACTGAATCATCCAGTGTTAATGTAAAATGTGATGACAGGAAGGCTTTTATTTGTTCAGGTCAATAATGATGAGCTCATGTAGTCCTCTGCAACAAGTGAGAAATGTAGAAGTGAATCTATCCTAACCTACCCTTATGTTCAAACCTCAGAAAACACTCAGACTCCAAATACCTTATCCCAGCATTCCCTGGACTCAGAGAGCTGAACTGCACAGATAATTCAGATATCACTGCATTGACAAAAGAAGAATGAGTGGGGATCTTATAGAAACAAATACAATTATGAAGGGAATAGATAAGATATAAGCAGGGAGGTTGTTTCTACTGGTGGATGAAACTAGAACTAGAGGATGTAGCCTCGGAATAAGGGGGAACAGATTTAAGACTGAATTGAGGAGGAAATTCTTCACCCAAAGTGAATCTGTGGAATTCCCTGCCCAATGATGCAGTTCAGGCGATCTCGTTGAAAGGTTTTAAGGCAAAGAAAGATCGATTTTTGAATAGTAAAACACTTAAGGATGATGATGAGCAGGCGGGTAAGTGGAGCTGAGTCCATGATAACACCAGCCATGATCTTGTTGAATGTCGGAGAAGGCTCGAAGGGCCAGATGGCCCACTCCTGCTTCTAGTTCTCAAGTTCTTATGTTTTTTTGTCAGTTGGAAAGAACGTCCTATTAGTATTGGTAGGTTGCAACTGAGCAGCAAGGGCATCATGGCTGCACAGTGAATACAATCTCAAATATTATTGAGTAGAATTACACTGAGGGATAAATGCTAACTTACTAACATTTATATTTTATTTGGACAGTTGCATTTATAATTCAGCTCAACTAAATGCAATTTAATTGCACCCAACTGGACTGAAATGGTAATGTTCTTGGCTGGACACCAATGGGAGTATGTTTTAATTTTAATCAGCCCCGAGAGCAAGGAGGTTCAATAGACCACATGAAACACAGAAGATGGGCTTACTCTATGTACTGAAACTCCATAATCTACATTTCATGGAATCATGGAATTGTAACAGCACAGAATAGTCCATCCATATCATCTCTGCACTGGTGGAATTTAAGGAGCAATTTAAGTACTTCCACTTTTCTGCTCTCTCCGCACAATCCTCTTCTTCAGATGTTTAGAATATTTAGAAAATGAGAAAAAACACACACCACAGGCCACTCTGCTCATCCTATTTGTCATATATCATATGTGACTCTTTGAAATTACCATCACTATTCATAGGTTGGTTAAGAATTTGTTTAGCACACTTCTCTTCATTGCTCAGACCTTTGAGTATAGTAGCTGGGACATCATGTTGAGGTTGTACACGATGTTGGTGAGGTCTCTTCTGGAGTACTGTGTCCAGTCCTGTTCGAGGAAGGTTTTATTAAACAGGAGAGGGTTCAGGAGAGATGTTGCTGGGAATGGAGGGTTTCAGTTAACAAAACAGGCTGGGTCTTCTTTCAGCCTAGTGTAAGAGGTGACCTTATAGCGGTTTATAAAATAATGAGGGGTATAGATATGGTGAATGTCCTGTATCTTTTCCCTAGAGTGAGGGATTTCAAGACTTGGGGGGTTGGGGGGGGGAATATTTTTAAGGTGAGAAGAGAAAGATTTAAAAAAGACATGAGAGGCAACGTTTTTACATAGAGAGTTGCTTGTGTGTGGAATGAACTTCCCGAGGAAGTGGTGGATACGGGTACAGTTGCACATTTAAAAGACATAGATACACAAAAAGGATGTATTTGGAGAGATATGGGGCAAGCACAAGCAGGTGGGACTAGTTTTGGTTGGGATTATGGTTGGCAGGTACTATTTGGACCAGAGGGTCTGTTTCCATGCTGGATGACTCCATAACTGTATTGGCTGAAATATGAGTCACTTTGTCTAATTTCATTTTCCACATCTTGGTTTACATTCCTGGATATATTGGCTTGGAGAGGAGGCTGCTGTTGGGAACCTCTTTATTTGTCACTGGATTTCGAGGATCTTGTGAAGACATTGCTAGTGCTTCTTTTCCAATGTTTTGTGGTGCCTTTAGTAGAGTGTCTGAGTCTCCAAAGCACATAGGAACCTGGGAATCACCTTTCTATTAATACTGAAGTTGCGATTACATAAGTACTGGTAAATTGGAATGTAGGATGAGGCAGGGGAAAGTGATGAGTTACTGCACTTTGGAGACCCTTTGAGTCATTTGAGGGGATGAGTGAGTGCTTCTACTCCACTTGGAACACAAAAGGTTCAAAGAAAGGGAAACTTTAAGGAGTTAATGTGACACTTCTGACCCATTTATCTGCTCTGACCAATGGTTGAACAAATGGGCTACCTGAGGGAATGGGGAACGAGTGGGAGAGGTGCCAGTATACAGAATGTGCCTGGCAGTTTGAGGGAAAGTAAATGTGCTGTTTCTTATCACAGCTTTCTAATGATCATTCATTGTCAGATTTCCCAACCAAATAGTGCCAGCAAGCAACAAGAAACCTGTCATCTCTGACAACATGGTTTTTACCAAGGGACCCAGTAAAATTTCAATTCAATGAATGACAGTTGGCATTTGGGAGCTAATCTCAAAAATGATAACAAAACTATCATCCATTGCTTTAAGGAAGGAAATCTATTGTCTTTAACTGGGTCTGGCTGGTGCTAGCTGAGAAAATAGAGTGCATTTTATGATCAGATGCCAACCCCTTCTTTGGCCAAGTGATTTCCATAAGAGATGGGTCATCTAGGGACTGCTGCAAATAATTTGTGCAATATACAAAGATTAGGCTTTGATTATTGTGCTTTGAAGGACTCTTAATTCATGTTGTTTTCACATTAGCATACAATTAGCTGAAAACATGTTTTGTCTTTAAAAATACTACTTAACCAAGCTAACCTCTGTGCATCGCCAAAGGCAACAGAGTTTCTATTACTTGATTATGATTCGATAGTATGGCTTTGCAATAGCTACAAGTTAATGTTATATCGAGCCTTTGTTTCCTCCATTAACATATGGTTTGTATGGTCTGACAATGGGGCTCATCAAGCTCCAGATCATCCATTTATTAATTACTGACAGTTACACAATCTGACCATTGAGAAGTTGGAATTTTGAAAAACTAGGTTCTGCGCAATCTTTCAGACTGAGGAGGCTGAATGTCCTCTTGTTTTTCATTGTTCTATACAGTGTTTGGCATCAACACAATCTGAGTGATGTCAATGAACATTGTGAGAGATTGCCAGTGCCACAGATCACAAAAAACAATGAAAGCAATGCAACATTTTAAAATAGGTTTGCTTAAATGTATAATACAAGAAATATTGACTGCATTTTGGTTATACTTGATGCCTTCAGGTACTTTAGCTCAAGTTAAGGTCAGTCAAGTGACGGGAAGCAAACGCCTCTGCAGCAGTTCACAATTACAGTTAATATATATGCATATTATTTTTGAAACTGGAGCTAAATAATGGCCAACAGTTAGTTCAAAAAGTGGAAAAGAACAACCAGGGAAACATGGATATCTGCGCCCAAAGGTAAAATGGCATTTTAATATTGTTTTTACTTGTAAGTGTTTCTATTTTTGCTTTTTGCAGGGACAGCATGTTAGCAGTGACATGCTGTAACAAACAGAAATGACCGAAAATGTAAGATGTTTGGTTAACATACCTTCTGGACATTATTCAAATTGTTGCTAGTAACTAACTGACAAACTGTTTGGTGTAACCTGTTTTGCGTTTAATTGCAGAATTTGACGAGCTTAAGCAAACACATTACCTAATTGCCCCTTCTGCTTGTCAGCTCCTTCTGGATTGATAAAATGCAAATGAACAAATCATTAACGAGTACCGGTTATGAATCTCTCAGGCAGTTCAAGACCCTATCAAATCCTGCAGCTATTACTTTGTGTGATTGATGTACTATTGTAAGTGATTGTTCCTGATCTTATTAAATCTTATTGATTTTTCCCCCCAGTTTCTATTTTATGCAGGAACAGGCTAGGACTATTATGAATGTTGCTGAACACTGTTAATCAAGCTTACATAGCTATTTTGATAGCAAACAATTAGAAATCTGCAGCAGTACCTTGCAATTAGCTTCAGGGATACAGACTTCAGCACTGTAATAATGAAAAAGACCTTCTCCTACATGAAACTTAATGAGATTTAGAAGTTCAACCCTGAGTGACCTTTGAAAAGCAGCCAATCAACTGACTAAGATTTGTTTATCTATCCCATTAAAAAAACTGTTGAGCTTTTTTTATGCCTATAATGTTTTGTTCTAAAAATGCTTTGTCCTTCACTTTGTTGAATGCTTACCTTTTCATAATTAAAATTGTTACAAACTAATGAATTTTCATTCACTGTAGCACCGTGGCTTTATTTTAGTTTTTCATTTCAAGCCTACAACTTCATTTGATGGATAATAAATTTTATGTGAAAAACAAATTACAAAACTATTATGCATAATGTATATAGATACGTTTTTTTCACAATAGTGTATGCTGTAAAAAACATTTCCATCTCGAAGAGGTATGTGTAAAATTATTTACAATATTAAGTAGTTTGACAGAATGTATAATTACATCAAATTGGTGTTGGAAAGGTGATGGCAGTGCAAACTGCAGCTACTGAACAAAGTCTATTGCAGAGAATAACTGAGAACTTTATAGTGTGAACAACTTATACGAATATAGGAGCAAGCATAGGTTACGTAGCCCAGCAAGCCAGTACCGCCATTCAATTAGATCATGGGTGTTTTGTCTCTCGATCTCATTTATTTGCTTCATATCGGTTGACATTCTTACTTAATGCGAAGTACTGGTCCCAATGTTGAAAACTGTAGTTGACCCAGCCCACAGCCACCTTTGGTTTATAAAGGGAAGAATGAAGATAAGTGTTACATTTTGCACTTCAATACCCTGGCTGCAAAATTCAGGTCCATATCGTCACTATTTCCAGCACTGGTTTGGGGGGAAAATAAAATGTTTGTATCTCTCCATCGGATGTGGATTGCAGTGAATGCCATTTTGTAAAGGACATTAGCATGAGCATTAATTGCATATGCCAGAAATATCAGATCCGGCAGATACTGATATCAGTCAGTGTCTAACACTTTGACATCTGACCTAGTGTTTTTGACCTTGCTGCTCTAATTAACATGCTAGTTTAAAAATGCACAGCTGAGCATGTATGCAACAGCACAAGGAACTCCACACCAGTACAATCTAAAGGCATCAGCTGTCAACTGGCGGTCGTTATGACCAAGTGAGGAGAAGTAGAAAGGTTCTGCTCCCCCCCACCATTTTGACTGGTGCAGCAGTTTTAAAATGCTGCCAGTTCAGTGCATGTGTAGCTGGTTACATGATGTGACTGTAAATATTACACACGGTCAGCATTCTGGAAAGTATTATTTATTGCATTTAACATACGGTCCAAATAAAATAAAACATTCTGAGTTCCAAGCAAACACTTGAGGGGTCATGCACACATACATGTACAGATGGAAGGTCGATGGGAAGGTAAATGACGATCCAACAAAAGTTAATGGTTTGTAGATCTTGTAGATTGCTGACTTTGGTAGTTTCAGGCTGGTGTTGAGCATTTAAAGATTTTGATGGATGACATAGCTATTCTTCTGGAGACAGTGGCAGCTGGGTTGATTCTCAAGACACTGCGTGATGTGAGTAGATGATCCAATCAGCAGACAGATTTCAAACCAGCAGGCAAGGTGGAGAGAGAAGGTGCCTCAACCCTGGGAGTCTGCTTCTTCGGAATCTCCTCTGTCTTGTCACAGAGGACCATGTCTTAATAGAGTCTTCCTTTCGGTCACTTGATGAAAAGCAGATTTTTAAACCTGTGAATGAGTTAGTCAGCGCATCAAACAATACCTTTCTACCACCTGACCAGTTTTTCAACCATGGCCATAGCTAACTGATTCGAGGTCAAAGGTCTAGATGATTATAATCCACTGGACACATCATCTGTATGACCTACACAAGACTCCCCAAGCTGGTACTCTACCCCCACAATGGCAGGCGAGTCCCAGGTGGACACAGGAAGTGCATCAATGGCCAAGTGGGGTATTCCCACAGTCACCTGGGAATCACTGGCCAGGGAGCATCCAAAGTGGGGAGGGGAGCATCCGGGAAGGCTTTGAGCACCTCGAGACTTGCCATCCGAAAAAGGTGGAAGGAACGTATTGCCACACTAATGCCCCACTCACCCCTTCCCATGACCACCTTCTGCCTCAAGTGTAACAGAGCCTGTGGTAGCCGCATCAGTCTATACAGACACCTACAGACTCACCCTAGAGCAGAAGAGAGTCATCCTCATCTGTGAGGGTCTGCCAACAATGAAGATGACTACATTGCAGCAAAATGTATTACTTTCTTAGCCAGAAACTTGTGCCAAAGTGATTATGTCTGTTCAAAAGGTGTGGTGCTGGGAAAGCACGGCTGGCCAGGCAGCATCTGAGGAGCAGGAGAGTTGATGTTTCGAGCATAAGATCTCCATCAGGAATGTGTTGGGTGGTGGGGGTGGGCCCAAAGTGGCTGACAGATAAATGGGAGGGGTCGGGGCTAGGGGGAAGATTGCTGGGAATGCAATAGGTGGATGAAGGTGAGGGAGAAGGTGATAGGTCAGAGTGGAGGGTGGAGCAGACAGGTGGGAAGGAAGATAGGCTATGCCCACCTTGATTAAGTCTGTTGCCCAGTCTTCACCTCGTTAAGTGCACAGGTAATTGTTTAGATATTTTGTGATTTGGTCAGGACACGCTCCATTCACGCTCCTTCAATGTGATTGTTTCTCTCAAGGTTTTATAGACTGGCTTAGTCAATTTTAATAACTTTGAAATTTGTAAAGGAGAGTGATACAAGCATTTGGCCATCCTAGAAGGTTTTGCACTAAGTGGTCAGAATTCTGTCTCACTCTTTCCTAACTCAGAGAGAGTAGTTTGGTGCCTGTTTTCAGATTTGGTGGAACAGTTCTCTCCAGGCTCAGTCATGCCAGCTGTAGCTCAGTCGCTTGCACTTGCACCTTTGAGATGGAAGGTACTAGATTATTGTTCCACTCCAGCACTAGAGCACAAACACTTATCTTGATTCTCCAAGCTGTACTGTGGGAGGTACCATCCAATTGAACTGGTTTTCTGATCAGATAATGGCCCAAAAGAAAAGGCATTTCAGAAGTAATCAGGATTTCTATCACCCTATCCCCACATCGATCTGAAACGTTATAACTCTGATTCCTCTCCACAGAGGCTGCCAGACCTGTTGAGCTATTCCAACAACTTCTGTTTTTATCCTCAAATCAACTTGGTGTCATTGTCCTCTGCCCTGAGTGTCTATCTGTCAGCCTCTGCTGGTGGATCAGCTGACCAATATTACTGTGGTCAAAGGGTGATATTTGAGCTTCTGTACTTTTCCTGCCAAATTCAAATGATACCAATGCCTCAAAGTTGTTCAAAAATCAGTTGCTTAAACATCTGTATTGACAACAATGGGCCTTTGGCCCTTTTAAGAATTTTATGCTGCCTTTTATAGCACTGAGATTGGGAACGTCCTGTTTTCAGGTTAAGTAAGACAGAGGTGAATTTCTTCTCTCAGAGGATAGTTACCATGGAGGGATGTCAATGTTGAGTTGTAATGCATATTGAAGGTTGAAATAGACAGATTTTTAATCAGTAAGGGAACAAGAGTTTTGGGAAAAAGTCAAGAAAGCAGAGTTGAGGATTGTCAGATGAGGTATGTTCTTATTGAATGATGGAGCAGATTCAATAGACTACTTCTGCTTCTATGTCTTCTCGCCTGAGAGCAGATCCTGGAAGGAAAACCATTATCATTATCAGATAGTCCACTGAATGTTCTGGCAAGTCAAGGCAGCAGAATGTCTGCTAGCTGGCTTTCTGTTGCATCATGACCCCTGAGCAGGACGTTCCCACCTGCTTGAAACTGCCAGCCAATCAGAGGCCAACATCTCCAGTACCTCAGGCTGCTGGGAAACAATCTCAGCCCAGATCCACTGGATCTCAAGATGGAGGGTCTCTGTGGAGAGAAGTTGGTGTTGTTTTGAGGGATTTCTGGAGTTGAAGGTTACAGGGAGAAGGAGAAAGTGTGCTCAGAAGCAAGGACAGAAGGATAGTTTTCAGAGGCTTGGGTCTGCCCTAAATCTAGAACAAATTGGTCCAAGGTCAAAGGAAAGCACAGCCCCTGTCTGACTGACAAACTAACAGCCTGTTTACACTGGCTCACTGGTCAGGCATCTTTCCACCCATTTGGAGATGAGCCCTCACATTGCCATTATTTGGCGGTAGGCTGGGAAAGTCAAGCTAGGACCTTGTGGCTGAGAACTTGATCTCTGTAGTGTCAGAAAGAGATGGGTGTTTCCTTGATGCTAACCCATTTGATTATCAATCCCTCCCACCTACTGCTTCTCAGAGGGGAAGATTGCACCCTTAGCCTTTTTTTTTGTGTCATTTGCAACTCAGATACACACACCTTTGTCCAAGTTGGTGGTGTATATGGTGAGGCCCAAGTGCACCTTCCTGGGAGTGGCACAAGTCACCTCCAATAAATCAACCTTTAAAATAAGCAAGAGTATAAAGTTTGTTACAGTAATGCTCAGAGATGTTGCCTTTATCCCTCCTCTCTGTTTCGTACCTCTTATCCAATTAATAACTGATAGCACAATGCTCCTTCCAAATCTTTAATTTTTTATTTTGCTGGTTCAGCCGATTCTGCTATAATGTGTGTTTCCTCAACATGAATTGGCTTTAACGTGATTGAAGAGTTTTGACCATTATTTATGGAACGTGAACCTTCCTAACTTGTATTGGCTATAACACGATTCCGGCCCCACTGGTTTAAATGGTGCTGCTATTATATGATTTTCTTACAGTGCGAAATCACACGGGAATGTAACTACTACGTTATCAGAACCGACTGTATATTCTTTGGCAGAACCTGCAAAAGAACATAAGAAATAGGAGTAGCAGAAGACCATTCTGTGCCTTGAACCTGTTCCACCAGTCAATGAGATGATGTTGCCTTGACAATACTTTCCTGCCTTTTCCCCACTAACCTTGATTCTCTTCTCAATCAAAAATCAGTATAACACAGCCTTGAATATATTCAATGACCCGTTCACCATTGCTGACTGGGGAGAGAATTCCAAACACAAACAACCTTCTGAAAAGGACAAATGTCTCCTCATCACTGTCATAAATAGGAAACACCTTATTTTGAAACAACGTTCCCTTGTTCTAGATACCCTAATGACCCTACTGACATCTATTCTGTCAAATCCCCTCTGTGTTTTATGTTTCACTTGGGACACAATTGATATTTCTAAACTGCAGTGAATATAAGCTGATCTGTACCAACTTTCTCCATGTGGCAATTCCAGGTGAACTATTTCTGAAACATGTCAACTGCAAATATGTGCCTTCTTAACTAAAATTGACCTAACTGCAGACAGCACTCTATCTATGCTCTCAGCAATACCCCATACGGTCTTAGCAAGTCTTCTCTACTTTCACACTCCATTCCCCTGCAATAAAGGCCAGTATTCTGTTTGTCTTCTTCATTATTTATTGTACTTTGTCGTTTTACTATAAGAAATGCGTGTATCCTGAGGAAGGCAGCATTTAGTATTCTCTTTCCCAGGACCTTCTCTCTTCTTCCTGTCAGAATGAACAACCACATATTTTCCAACATTATGTTTTATCTGTTAAACTTATTCCAACTCAAAAATTCCTTTGCAGATCTTCCTACCCTCCCGACAATTTGCTTTCCTGCCTATCTCTGTGTCTTCAGAAGATTTGGCAACACCGCAGTTGGCACCTTTTTCCACGTCATTATCATAAACTGTAAATAAGGTTGAGGTCCTAGCACGTATCCCGATGCCATTTCACTAATTAGAGTTTGTCAACCTAAAGATGACCCTTTGTTCTGACTCTGTTTTCCTGTTAGTTCTTTGTCCATGCTTATATAGAACCTCCAACAGCATTAGCTCTTATGTGTGGTAACCTTTTACGTAGAACCACACTGACTGCCTTTTAGAAATCCAAGTACTCTATAGTCATCACTTCCCCCTTTATCCATTGTTTGCTGCACACTCAAAGGTCTCTAGTAAATTGTCAATTACCACTTTTCTCTCACAAACAGTGCTGACTCTGCCTGACTGCTCTATGATTCTTATATATGTGTGTCACTCTTACCTCTTTAACAATAGATTCTCGGATTTTCCTCATGACGAATGTTAGACTAATTGGTCTAAATTTATCAAGTTGTTCCTGAAATTCCAATTTTTAAAAAAATCCAGAAACCATCTGTTATCCAGCATACTAAGTGAGAACTTTCACATGTTTACACCGAAGAATCAGGTACGAACTTCCTATTAAAAATCTATGCCGACTCTCTGATCAATTCATATTTGTCCAGCTGCTTAATCACTGTCCCTGCTGATAGATTGTAGGAGCTCCCCCACAAGAGGAGTTAATTGAGCATTTTAGTAGTTACTTGCAGTCTCCGTCGCTGTGTTTATACGAATGGAATAACATTTACATTTTCTCCAAAGATACCATTCCTAAATCTGGAGAGAATTAGAAAATTCTAATTCACTCATCTGCGATTTGTTTATTTTTAAATGCTGTCGATGGAAACCATCAGATTCTGGTGAGTTGTTATCCCTATGTCCGATTATTTTCTCCTTCACTTTGTTTTGAAACCAACTTCTTAGCCATTGACTCATTTCTGCTCCCTTACATTGATGGTATTTTATCCTTGTTCTGTGTTGTGAAATGAATACAATAAACATAGTTTGAAATAATTCTATTCGTTTTCATATTGATTGCAAGTCTTATTTTCATGTTCCACTTTTGCAATACCTGTTACTTTTTTGAATCTCTTTATTGTTCTTTGTAGTTCTTCACATTTTCCAGTTACCTCTTTTAGCTTGATATTGCCTCATTTTTATTTGCATATTCAATATGTCATGTGATATCCATGCTCATTGTGATATCCATGCAGAACTCCCAAAATTTGTTCATTTAGCTAACTTTCACTAATTTTAAAGATAAATACACTCATTTTTATGGTCCTTTTTGTTACTGTGGAGATAAGTGTTTTATGACGAGAAAAATCTAAATGTGTGTTGTAAATAACATTGCTAATTTGTATCAAACCCAATAGAATGGTAGCAGTAATTCAAATAATTAGTACATTCAGTTTAGATATGCAATTCCCATTGCAACTAACTAGTAACACTGGATTTATTAATGCTACCCAGCCAATCACAGCACTGTGATGATGAAACTGTTCATGCATCTAAACATTGCAAAAGGATACCTATTATGCAAGATTTAAAATTTTGTCCCTGCATTAATAATATTGCAGTAATTGCCAAAATCAAAGGAATGCAGCGAAATTGGAACTGGATTTCAAACAGAGGATATATATAACTTCAAGTGCCAAAATAAAGTTTTTATTTCTTGCTTTGTGCATTCATTTCCATGAAGGCTTGCAAGAACAATAAACCATCCACACTGCAGTCATGAAAACTACACTTGCTCTCCTTGTTTACAGCACAGGCATCCACAGGGACATAACAAGAGTGAAATATTTTCTCTGTGCTATTCCAGCAAAGTAGTTTTTCTTTTTCAAGCTGGTTTCTTCCCAAGCCACAGGGAATCAAATATCACCTAGATGTTGTAATTTGTGCACTTATCAGGAATCCAATAGCATCCTGTAACAAGAAGGGCTATTAGACAAATGACGTGCTCACATTATGACCCTCTACCAGAATAAAACAGAATTCAATGCATGCTTCTCAAGGAGTAAGTAAGCTACACTTATTCTATACCTTGATTGTTTTTCAATTCTTGGAACTCAGAAAAATGTTAGACATGTCAAAATTAACAAGTAATGCTGCGGCTATTATGTCACCGACAGTCACCAGCACAACATTACAATTTAATATTGAGCAGTCAACAGCCAGCCATTTTCTCAACTTAGGGATATCAACTCAACTATCATGCCATGGTCAGTGTCTGCAATTGTGAGATGTGGGGTTATGTTTGAAATTGGGATAAAGATGTGAAAATGAATTCAAGCATGTGCATCTGTTAGCTGGATGACCCTGACTGATAGAGGTTGGTAGTAGTTGAGTTACAAGTTGTAATGGATTGAACAGTGGATGATGTTAATGAGTCCATTTGGCTTATTGATCGAGACATATGATTCTCACTTTGGAGTGTGTTGTACAATGAGATGTGAGAGATCCTGATGGTTCAAATTTAGGATCGACCTTCATTTAAAGAGTTCTGGGGCAGACTGATAGTGTCCCTATTTCTGATCTAGGAGGCAGGATTCAAGTCCTGCTAGTTCCAGGACATCTCTGAACACATCAGTAAGCGACAAGCTCCTATGGTAGTGTCCTTACACCTGATCCAGGAGGCCTGGGTTCGAGTCCCATTTGCTCTAATGATGTCTGATAACATCTTCGAATAGATTGATTAGAAAAATATGTTTGAGGTTCGTGCTGCAATTTGTGGCGTATGGATTTTGATCAGACGTTCACTTGCCTTGACAAAACATTGAAATGTCATTCAATATCTTGTGGCACTGCATCTACATTATTAGAGTTGAATTCCTGATAGTTAGCTGCTCAAAATGGTTTTTTTGATGTGTGAAGACAAGACACCACTCTACCTTTTCACCTCCAATGCAGGTCACATCAGCTGAGAGTCCATGTTTTTCTATGCTCAAAATCCCCTTTCTGGTTGTGATTTAGTCTAAAACATTGAGGCAAACTATTAGGTAGTCTAATGAGAAGGTCTATTGTCTTGAAACAAGTTGTAGTTTAATGCACCACAACAGTTATAGAGTCATAGAGATGTACAGCATGGAAACAGACCCTTCGGTCCAACTCGTCCATGCCAACGAGATATCACAACCCAATCCAGTCCAACCTAGCAGCACCTGGTCCATATCCCTCCAAATCCTTCCTATTCATATACCCATCCAGATGCCTTTTAAATCTTGCAATTGTACTAGCCTCCACCAATTCCTCTGGCAGTTCATTCCATACACATACCACCCTCTGAGTGAAAACGTTGCCTCTTAGATCTCTTTTATATCTTTCCCCTCTCACCCTAAACCTATGCCATCTAGTTCTGGACTCCCCCACCCCAGGGAAAAGACTTTCTCTATTTATCCTATCCATGCTCCTCATAATTTTGTAAACCTCTATAAGGTCACCCCTCAGCCTCCGACGCTCCAGGGAAAACAGCCCCAGCCTGTTCAGCCTCTTCCTATAGCTCAGATCGTCCAACCCTGGCAACATCCTTGTAAATCTTTTCTGAATCCTTTCAAGTTTCACAACATCTTTCTGATAGGAAGGAGACCAGAATTGCACGCAATGTTCCAACAGTGGGCCAACCAATGTCCTGTACAGCTGCAACATGACCTCCCAACTCCTGTACTCAATACTCTGACCAATTAAGGAAAGCATACCAAACGCCTTCTTCACTATCCTATCTACCTGCGACTTCACTTTCAAGGAGCTATGAATCTGCACTCCAAGGTCTCTTTGTTCAGCAACACACCCCAGGACCTTACCATTAAGTATATAAGTCCTGCTAAGATTTGCTTTCCCAAAATGCAGCACCTCACATTTATCTAAGTTAAACTCCATCTGCCACTTCTCAGCCCATTGGCCCATCTGATCAAGATCCCGTTGTAATCTGAGGTAACCTTCTTTGCTGTCCACAAAACCTCCAATTTTCATGTCATCAAAAAACTTACTAACTATACCTCTTATGCTCCCATCCAAATCATTTATGTAAGTGATGAAACGTAGTGGACCAAGCACCGATCCAATTGGCACTCCACTGGTCACAGGCCTCCAATCTGAAAAACAACCCTCCACAACCACCCTCTGTTTTCTACCTTTGAGCAGTTCTGTATCCAAATGGCGAGTTCTCCCTGTATTCCATGAGATCTAACCTTGCTCACAAGTCTCCCATGGGGAACCTTGTCAAATGCCTCACTTAAGTCCATATAGATCACATCTACCACTCTGCATGCCATCAAATCCTCTTTGTTACTTATTCCAAAATCTTAATCAAGTTTGTGAGACATGATTTCCCACGCATAAAGCCATGTTGACTATTCCTAATCAGTTCTTGCCTTTCCAAATGCACGTATATCCTGCCCCTCAGGATTCCTTCCAATAACTTGCCCACCACAAACGTCAGACTCACTGGTCTGTTGTTCCTTGGTTTATCCTTACCACCTTTCTTAAACAGTGGCACCATGTTAACCAACCTCCAGTCTTCCGGCATCTCACCTGTGGCTATCGATGATACAAATATCTCAGTAAGAGGCCCAGCAATCACTTTTCTTGCGTCCCACAGAGTTCTAGGATGCGCTTGATCAGGTCCTGGAAATTTATCCACTTTTATCCATTTCAAGACATCCAGCACTTCCTCCTCTGTAATTTTTCAAGATGTCTCATCTATTTCCCTACATTCTATATGTTCCATGACCTTTTCTAGACAAATTACTGATGCAAAATGCTCATTTAATATCTGCCCCATCTCCTGCGGCTCCACACAAAGGCTGCCTTGCTGATCTTTGAGGGGCCCTATTCTTTCCCTCGTTACCCTTTTGTCCTTAATGTATTTGTAAATACCCTTTGGATTCTCCTTAACTCTATTTACCAAAGCTATCTCATGTCCCCATTTTGCCCTCCTGATCTCTCTCTTCAGTATACTCCTACTGTCTTTATAATCTTCTCAGGATTCACTCGATCTATCCTGTCGATACCTGACTTAAGCTTCCTTCTTTTTCTTAACCAAACCCTCAATTTCTTTAGTCATCCAGCATTCCCTATACCTACCAGCCTTCCCTTTCACCCTAACAGGGATATACTTTCACTGGACTCTGGTTATATAATTTCTGAAGGCTTCCCATTTTCCAGCTGTCCCTTTACCTGCAAACATCTGTGCCCAATCAACTTTTGAAGGCTCTTGCCTTCCTCCAATTTAGATTACTTACAGTGTGGAAACAGACCCTTCAGCCCAACAAGTCCACACCGACCCGCCGAAGCGCAACCCACCCATACCCCTACATTTACCCCTTACCTAACACTACGGGCAATTTAGCATGGCCAATTCACCTGACCTGCACATCTTTGGACTGTGGGAGGAAACCGGAGCACCCGGAGGAAACCCACGCAGACACGGGGAGAACGTGCAAACTCCACACAATCAGTCGCCTGAGGCGGGAATTGAATCCGGGTCTCTGG
>NC_057713.1:125119601-125126388 GCF_004010195.1 Chiloscyllium plagiosum
TCCCTGCCAGTATATTAGTCCCCTTCCAATTTAGGTGCAAACCATCCTTCTTGTACAGGTCACTTCTACCCCAAAACAGCTTCCAATCATCCAAAAATGTGAATCCTTCTCCCATACACCAGCTCCTGAGCCATGCATTCATCTGCTCTATCCTCCTATTCCTACCCTCACTAGCTCATAGCACCAGGAGTAATCCAGATATTACTACTCTCGAGGACCTCCTTTTTAAATTCCTGCCAGTTTATAGATACAGAGATGCTGTGCCTCTCCCCGAGACAAGTCCTTATATGCTATCAGATTGAGTAGAGCTGAATGCAGACTTCAGCATTAACCTTTTCAGAACCATTACGTTCAACTACATTTCTAGTTCGATTCAGTTCTCCGTGTGAACAAGGAACAAAGAACAGCACAGGTATGGGCCCATCGGCCTGCCAAGGTAAGGTTTACACATGATGCCTTTCTAAACTATGCTGCTGCATGGTCCCTATACCTTGGTTCTCTGCTCAGTCATATACCTGTCAGTATGCCTCTTAAGTGTGCTATTGTATCTGCCTTTACCTTCTCTGGCAGCACATTCTAGGCACTTGCCACCTCCTGAATAAAAACATACCTCTCACATCTCCTTTAAACTTGCCTCCTTTTACCTTTGACCTAGTAATTGACATCTCCACCGTGGGAAAAAGACTCTGACGATCCACTCTATCCATGCCTTTTGTAATTTTGTAAACTTCTATCAGGCCATCCCTCAGCTTCCGGTTTCAAGTGAGAATAGAATGATTTACATATGCTTGATATAATGAATTTTTAAAATTTCATTTCTCCAAATACCCTGCGCTGTTATTTCACAGCTATAAGCCTGTCTTGCCTTGTTGCTCTTTAAGTAATGCTCCTGGATCTCCCTTGAGTCCTACAAGCACACACTGGTAATGCCCTGATCCTGCAAAGAGAAAGAAAATAACAAGCACTTTTCACTTCAAGCCGATCTTTTTCTATTTAGACCTGAAATGATCCTCAATGATATTCGTTAAAGATTAAATACTACCCAGGTCTGCTATCCTTGGATATTTTAAATCCACCTCAATAGCCAGAAAGAAGTATGATCATCCTTAACGCTGTTTACTCAGTTCAAACTTTGCTTCTATTTTCAGTCTATGCTAAAGAAAGAAAAGAAATGCATTTATATGCTGTCTTTCATGACCACCAAACTTCTAAAGCATATTATAACCAATATTCTACTTTTGAAAGGTAGCCATTTTTTGCTGGGAAGTACAGCAGCTAATTTGTGCACAGAACGTTGCAAGAAATTCCGTTGCCTTTCTCCCCGCATACATTCCTGAACGCTGAAATTAAAGGAATAAAAAGCACATGGAAGTGCATTAAGGTTCAACCTTAGTTTGTTGGTCTTTTAAATCTCTTAATGATTTGACTGAAGCTTACAATCAATCATCCATGTGAATGGTCATTACTGGTGTTGAGTGTAGTCTTGGATACGGAGATGACCAGTCCCCTTCCAATTCCACCTGACTTCAGTGATCCTGCTTTGATGTTGTCCTTTATCGTAGTGTTCGAGTTACACTTACACACATGTGGGTCTCAGATATAGATTCAGTTAACAACCTGTTGGATGCCCTGACCTTTCACGCTTCTTACCCTTGGTTTTTCAATTGTAGCTATTAGAACAAGAGCAACTAGGTAGACTTCAGAGAATATGAGTCCCCTGATTAGGGCTGTTAATCTGGTCCAATCGGGGAGACCTGGCTGATAGATATAAACAGGAGTGTCAGGAGTTCTGCTCACTCCATGTGCAGGCTCTGAGCTAGCTGGGTCAGTGTCACGTGCTGGGCACGAGTAAATAGAGGATGTCTTGGTGATGAGATACCAGACCTTGTGGAGTTATTTTACAATCGCCTGATTTTACATAAAGCTCCTTATCTCCTCCCCTGCTATTTGCAGAATAGAAAGATAATGTGATTTTTTTTCCCCCAAAGTGATCAAGGCCTGTTCAGGTATTGACCCTCCTTCATTCTTGACAGGAACTGATGCAGTGAACTTGTGGCGTTGTCCACTTGTTTACTTTGTCCAAACCAACAATAGTCAGGGATTCAGTTCATTCATTCCTTACACAGTCAAACATATACATTAGCAGAGGAAGTAGGCCATTCAACCCCTTTAACCTGCTCAGTCATTCAGTTGATATGATTACTCCATGTTTCATCCATCTACAATAGTGGGTGGCACGGTGGCACAGTGGTTAGCACTGCTGCCTCACAGCCCCAGAGACCCGGGTTCAATTCCCGCCTCAGGTGACTGACTGTGTGGAGTTTGCTCAGGTGACTGTGTGGAGTTTGCACGTTCTCCCCGTGTCTGCGTGGGTTTCCTCCGGGTGCTCCGGTTTCCTCCCGCAGTCCAAAGATGTGCAGGGTCAGGTGAATTGGCTATGCTAAATTGCCCTTAGTGTTAGGTAAGGGGTAAATGTAGGGGTATGGATGGGTTTCGCTTCGGCGGGTCTGTGTGGACTTGTTGGGCTGAAGGGCCTGTTTCCACACTGTAATCCAATCTAATCTAAACCATTCAGCCTCTTGCTTGTCAAGAATCTATCTACATTTGTCTTAAAAACATTCAAAACTCTCTAATTTTTAGTAAGATCTCTAATGATTCTCCACCTTCACTAAGAAAATGATAATCTCTTCATTTCTGTCTTTAAATGAATGGCCGCTCATTTTAAGTGATCTCGAGTGCTGGAATCTCTCTCCAGAGGAAGCATCCTTTCCTATTAAAACTCCTTAAAATTTTGCATGTTTCAATCAGATCACCACTTGTGTGCGTTGAGGTTAACTGTGACATGTCTTTTAGTTCTTCCTCTTCCAAATATCTTTTACCCCCAGAACACCAGTTTTGACCTTGTGACTGACTATTACTGGCATCCTGAGTACTATCTCGACAATTCTCTGGTTATACCAAGTCAGTCAGGATTGGATATTCTTTGGAAGTTAACTATAGTTGGCATGAGTTCATGAGGTTGTCATATGCAGTTATTGCTTTTCAGCACCTCCTGCCAATCCAAGACATGGTGTAGACTTACTGTAAGTCTTCTTCATTGCTGCATAACTTCTGTAATAACCAGATTCTGTAAATGGCGCATATGCTATTTGAGTAGCCCACCCCAAAGTATTTGGTCAACCCCATTGGTTTATGGGACTTTCCAGCAGAGCCAGTATTTTCTTCAGATGAATGGTCATTACTTGGGTTTCCTTCCTCCCTGCAGCTTCATTGCCTTCCCAAGTTTATTCTTTAGCTTGGTTCTGACAGGGGTTCATCTATAACTGCAGCAAAGCATTAACTATGCTACTGCCCAGTAATATTCCTGTATCAATCACAATGACTTGCTGACTTGACTGATGTTAGCTAGTTTATATAAACCCTCCCAATCTTGTCCCATAATTCACTCACAAAATTGCCAGAACATCATCTTTAACGGTTCTTCATGTAACTTCTGATGGGCCCCACCTGGACAGATGTATCTTCTTAAATTAAAGATAACAGAATCTACCCTAAAGTGTGCATTATGGTCTAACACCTTCCCAACTGAAATCAGCATCAACCCATTCCTAGGTTTGGGTGTTTGAATGGAGCACCTAACCATTTTATTGCACATCTTTGAAGTGGTTGGCAGGGACTTGGTTTTGTGTGCTACCAGTTCAGTTGCATGGATTGTATTTGCAGAATAATTGGGCAGATAATTGAGGAATGCAAAGATAACCCCATGCACATGTTCTCCACTACTAATCACCCCCTAATCTTCTTGGCCCTGTTTTCTGACCCTCATGTGCAACATCAAAAACCAAAACTCGTTGTCCCTACTGTTCACAAGAACTATCGAACTATCCCTGCCATATCCCTCCTTTTCCACTCTCATGGTAAAACAAAACACCCATTTCTTTTCCTGAAAATTATTGTTCAATCTCTAACCTCCTTTTCCTCTCCAAAGCCCTTGAACATGTGGTCACCACTCAAAATTATAGTTCATCTTTCCCCCAATGTTTAAGTCAGGGAAGGTGTTGGACCATAATGCATACTCTGAGGTAAATTGTTATCTTTAATTTAAGAAGATATATCTGTCCAGGCAGGGCCCACTAACAACTAAAACGTTATATGAGAAACTGTTAAAAATGATGTTCTGGCAAACCAAACTCTACATCCAATCCATTCTGGATTCAGGATCTCACCATCGTTGTTTAAAAGCAGTGGTTACCCCTTCATGGCATTAACCTAACAGACTTGTACACACATTCATAGAACATTGAACAGGTCCTTTGACCCTTAATGTTGTGCCAACCTCTTATCCTACTCTAAGGTACCACAAACCCTTCATTTTACTATCATCCATGTGCTTATCCGAGAGTTGTTAAATATTCCTAACATATCTGACTCCACTACCACTGCTGGCAGTGCATTTCTCGCACCCACCACTGTCTGTGTAAAGAACCTACCGCTGACATCTCCCCTAAACCTTCCTCCAATCACCTTAAAATTATGCCCCCATTTCTGCCCTGGGGATAAAAAATCTCTAACTATCCACTCTATCTATGCCTCTTACCATCTTGTACACCTGTATCAAGATGCCTCTCACCCTCCTTCGTTCCAATGAGAAAAGCATTTGCTCCCTCAAGTTAACAAGCAACTCTGCAAGTTAACGAAATAATGGTTGGAGCTGTCTCCTGTGTGCTTCAGTTTCACCATTTCTTGTAATGGAAGGACATACACTGAACTTCTGCTGTCACAGGGGTCACTATGGCCTTGGTGGCTCCTGTGCCTTGGTAGCCCTCTGATGCTTTCTACAACTGCTCTCTGTCGTGGGGATCCTCTCTGTTCTCATCCCAGTCTATCCCAGTTTCCACCATGCCATGAGCCAGTCCATTCCTCTGGCTGCAGATAATATCAGTACCAGTTCACAATCTTCTCATTACAAACTCTGTGATCAGCTTCTGCACCTTCCTGGCCCACGTGGTTGCATGTTATACCTGTACAGTACTGTGAATGGAATCCTGCCCTGCAATTTAATTGCCCTTAAATAAAGTTTGTATTATATTATAAGTACATATCTATTCAGAACATGCCCAGTAGGTCTGGCAGCATATCTGGAGAGATATCAGAGTTAACGTTATGGGTCCAATGATCCTTCCTCAGAACTCTGCTCCTCAATTCTCCTCCTCAAACCAGAAATATTAACTTGATTTCTCTTCAGAGATGCTGCCAGACCTGCTGAATGATTCCAGCAATTTCAATTTTTGTTTCTGTTTTCCAGCATCCGCAGTTCTATCAGTTTTTATCTATTCAGACCATATTTATGTTCATTATGACAACAAGTACTGTCAGATAATTAGAATTTCCTTACTTTTGGAATTAGATACTCCTGCATCAGATATAGCACAACGAGGCATTTTGCAGGATCACATTTAGATGTAAGTTATACTATAAATGGCAGAACCCTTAGGAACATTAACATACAGATGGATCTGGACATGCAAGTCCACAGTTCACTAGAAGTGGCAACACAGGTGGCAAAGGTAATTCAGAAGGCATATGGCATGCTTGCCTTCATTGGCTAGGGCATGGAGTACAGGAGTTGGCAAATGATGTCGCAGTTATATAAAACCCTTGTTAGGCCGCATTTGGAGTATTGTGTGCAGTTTTGGTCGCCACACCACCTGAAAGATGTGGAAGCTTTGCAGAGAAGATTCACCGGGATGTTGCCTGGTCTTGAGAGCATTGGCTAGGAGGAAAGGTTAAAACGATTAAGATTATTTTCACAAAAAGACAGTGGCTGAAAGGAGAGCTGATGGAAGTTTACAAAATTGTGAGGTATGGGTTAGGGTGGATAGGGTGGATAACCTAAGGCTTTTTCCCAGGGTTGAAGTTTCAATTGCAAGGGGGCACAGGTTCAAGGTGAGAGGGGGAAAGTTTAAGGGAGATGTGTGAGGGACGTTTTTCACGCAGGGGGTGGTCGAACCCTGGAGCACACTGCCAGAAGAGATGGTGGAAGCAGACTCATTGGCGACATTTAAGAGGCATCTGGTTAGGGAGCAGTAGAGCAAAAATGGCAGGGGTTTGTGGGTAAAATTGAGGACACTGTACAGAGGTTCATCCCCAAGAAGAGAAAGATTATCCGGGGAGGGATTAGACAGCCATGGCTGACAAAGGAAGTCAGGAAATCTATCAAAGAAAAAGAGAGAGCCTATAAAGTGGCCAAGAGCACTGGGAAATCAGAAGATTGGGAAGGCTACAAAAACAAACAGAGGATAACAAAGAGAGAAATAAGGAAGGAGAGGATCAAATATGAAGGTAGGCTAGCCAGTAATATTAGAAATGATAGTAAAAGTTTATTTCAATACATAAGAAACAAACGACAGGCAAAAGTAAAACAATGGGCCACTTCAAACTGATGCTGGAAGCCTAGCGATGGGAGATAAGGAAATAGCAGGAGAACTTAACAAGTACTTTGCGTCAGTCTTCACAGTGGAAGACATGAGTAATATCCCAACAATGAAAGGGAGTCAGGGGTTTGAGTTGAGTATGGTTGCCATTACAAAAGAGAAAGTGAGGGAAAAGCTAAAAGGTCATAAAATTGATAAATCTCCTGGCCTCGATGGGCTACATCCTAGAGTTCTGAGGGAGGTGGCTGAGGAAATAGCGGAGGCGTTGGTTGAGATCTTTCAAAAGTCACTGGAGTCAGGGAAAGTCCCGGATAATTGGAAGATCGCTGTTGTAACTCCCTTGTTCAAGAAAG
>NC_057713.1:125127361-125184857 GCF_004010195.1 Chiloscyllium plagiosum
AATTATCTCGAGGGTTGGAATATAAAAGCACTGTTGTGCTACTGAGACTTTATAAAGCTCTGGTTAGGCTCCATTTTTGGAGTACTGTGTCCAGTTTTGGTCCCCACGCCTCAGGAAGGACATACTGGCACTGGATCGTGTCCAGCGGAGATTCACACGGATGATCCCTGGAATGGTAGGTCTAACATATGAGGAACGGCTGAGGATCCTGGGATTGTATTCATTGGAGTTTAGAAGATTAAGGGGAGATCTAATAGAAACTTACAAGATAGTACATGGCTTGGCGAGGGTGGACGCTAGGAAATTGTTTCTGTTAGGCGAGGAGACTAGGACCCGTGGACACAGCCTTAGAATTAGAGGGGGTAAATTCAGAACAGAAATGCGGAGACATTTCTTCAGCCAGAGAGTGGTGGGCCTGTGGAATTCATGGCCGCAGAGTGTAGTGGAGGCCAGGACGCTAAATGTCTTCAAGGCAGAGATTGATAAATTCTTGATGTCACAAAGAATTAAGGGCTACGGGGAGAATGCGGGTAAGTGGAGTTGAAATGCCCATCACCCATGATTGAATGGCGGAGTGGACTCGATGGGCCAAATGGCCTTACTTCCGCTCCTATGTCTTATGGTCTTAGGGAGGGAATAGAGGGATACGGGCTGAATAAAGGCAGAAGGTGGGTTTTTTTTAGTTTAGGTAGGACATGATGATCCGCACAGGCTCGGAGGGCCTGTTCCTGTGCTTTACTTCTCTCTCCCTCTTTGTGTAACCAGATGAAGAATAAAGTTCCTTCTACTTTGTCCCATGCATGTGCCTTATTCCTGTTTCAGTAATTTTCACTCCCTGAACCAGTAATCCTTATGGTTCTAACTAAGACATTCTGCACAAAATGAACGCTATTTTGTATGATGGGTCTAAGTGAACCAGGAATTGGCTTGCGATTGTCTTTATTTTACATAGGATGAATACAATCAGCAGTGATTTTTCTTCACCAGGGCTCAATTTTGTTGTCCAAATCTAAAAGGGAAAGAATGGTAAAAATCACACTGTACTTCAGTAATTGTAAGATAACACTCTGATTGATGAAAATTAGGCTGAGGATAAAAAGAAGACTCTTTCTTAGAAAATGTCAGAAAAAAAACATTTCCTTCTGAAAACTAAATTGGAAGCAGCAATTCTTCCATGGTTGTCTATATATATATAAAAGAAAAAAGTACTCCTGTTTGAGAACAAATGTGAGAACATGACCAGTGTGCATGTCTGTACCATTTAAACAATGAAAGCACCAGGTAAGTAACAGGATCTAGACAGCAAGTCAATGAAACTATGAAAGGTCTCCTATAATGAGCAAAATCAAACCAATACACTCTGAGTATTTGGCCTTCTTATCGACAAAGGTTGCCTTCAAACACTACACATCTTTTCCCATATCAATCATCACTTTAAATGGATAAACCATTATCAATGATGAACACATTTTTAAAGGGCACACAGAAAGGTACTTTGAGACAAAGAACACAAGCAGGTTTGGCAAAGTGTTAAAACTACTGGGAGGTACAGTACATGAAAAGCAACCTTCAAAAAGAACACAAAATCCTATCTGCTATAGATAGCACAGTCTAATCATGTATGGAAAAGTGAAGACTGAGATATGGAACTAAACTGATGCAAGTGATTTATGTACAGAATTAAAATATTGGCATTTTTATGGAGTGAAATGTCACAGCAATGCTGTACCTTCAAGTCTTACATTTCCTCTTTGAATCCATGTCAGCCTTCTTATACACTAGAGAACTTAATCAATCGTTCCACAGCCTATAAAATAACACTGAATATTTTACATGTGTAATAGCTGGTCAGGGTGAGCCCGATATGTACAGGAATAAACAATTTAAAAAGACAGCATTTTTTGTTTGCTTTTCACATAAGGCATTACAACAAAACCAAAACAAATATTCAGATTTTAATCTGAGCCAAATGTGCTGCTGTTTAGAGTTTTTGCAAAAAGATCTTGATGCTTCAACCACTGAGCACACCCTAAGGCAGTTAGTTTGCTGTAAAGGTTAAGAAGAGTTCAGATATGAATCTAGCATGTTCCAACATGTGCAGACCAATCTGTTCAATCTGATGATGAAACGAAAATTAATCAGTAAGCCTGTGATTGTTTTTAAATCATCAAAACATTTGTGGTATTGTGAAGAACAGTTGGCAAACGTAAATTGCACGGCCACAGTAATGCAGACTGCCTAAAGCCACAACAGGATTAAAGAAGGGAAATGTCACATAACTTACATAACCTTATATCATCAAAACAATAAGTGTGCTATTATGTTAACCAATAACCTGCCCTGACACATGCAGATCCATATAGATCAATTGATTTTAAGTGAAAAGTCAAACTAATTGCTCTGTCATGTCTTTTTACAGATAAATGGAAATACAAGCTTGGAAAGGTAAAGCCAAACAAGTACAGTTCTACATCTACTCTAAAGATGAAGTTCACTTCTTAGAGTGGGATCAAAGTTTAGTAAACTGCATTTGGTCAGGCGCTTTCTGAAAGCTGGGAATTCAGTAGCTAAAAGGCTTAGAAATTATACAATGGATATAATGTTTCTGTTGTGCAATTCCCAAAACAAAACTCCAACTTCTGATAATATTTATAGTTTGTAATTAAAGTTGAGGAAATTACATTTTTAAAGGGTCACTTGTTTAGAACCTTGCTAAAAGCAATAAATGAGTGGGAGCATCTATCACTGAAGAGAGTGAAGGCATCAAATTGAGAACTGTTGTGCTGAATTTTCGTGGTGACAGTCAAGTCCTGATACCAGAACTGAAAGTGAGTTCTGACACCCGCCCCATTTTACCCAGTGGGAAATTTACTGGCAGTCCCAAATGTCAGCAGCTTAGCAGCTGCAGTGCATGGCTATTGCTGAGACTGCACTAAGGACACTTTGATGGTCAGATACCATGTTTTGGGGGAGAGGGAGGGGTATTGGGGTCTGACCAGGGAGGGTCAGAGAAGTTAATGTCTAATAAAGTTGTAGGTTCATCAAGTTTTAATTTAATCATTTTGACTCGATTAAACAAGTGAGGAATTAAATTATTGTAGTCCATT
The DNA here is from genome assembly GCF_004010195.1 of Chiloscyllium plagiosum. NCBI lineage: Eukaryota > Metazoa > Chordata > Chondrichthyes > Orectolobiformes > Hemiscylliidae > Chiloscyllium > Chiloscyllium plagiosum. The sequence continues at coordinate 125,130,469 of NC_057713.1, forward strand.
TGGTCACTAATACATCACATGACTGACTTCAACAGTTTGTAACTCAACCTTGCTTTAAAATGGAGGGATTGGGCTACGTTTGGTTTTATGGATCAGTGGTGCTGGAAGAGCACAGCAATTCAGGCAGCATCCGAGGACAGGCAAAATCGACGTTTCGGGCAAAAGCCCTTCATCAGGAATAAAGGCAGAGAGCCTGAAGCGTGGAGATTTAAGCTAGGGGGGGGGGGGGGGGGGGAGAGAGTAGCATAGAGTACAATAGGTCAGTGGGGAAGGAGATGAACGTGATAGGTCAGGGAGGAGAGGGTGGAGTGGATAGGTGGAAAAGGAGCTGGGCAGGTCGGACAAGTCCGGACAGGTCAGGGGACCGAGTTTCTGGAGGTTAGAAGCTAGGATGAGGTGGGGGAACGGGAAATGAGGAAACTGTTAAGTGGCAACACAAGTAGATAAGGTGGCAAAGAAGGCATATGGCATGCCTGCCTTCACCAGTTAGGGTAATGAATGTGAAAGTTGGCACAACATGTCACAGCTGCATAAGACTTTAGGTAAACCACATTTAGAGTATTACATGCATTTTTTGTCATTACCCTAAAGGAAAGATGTGGAAACTTTGTAGATAATGCAAAAGTAGGTTACCAGGGTGTTGCTTTGATTAGAATGACTTAGCTAGAAGGAGAGATTAGACAAGCTTGCATTGTTTTTGCTGGAGCATTGGGGCTCATGGATGAACTGATAGTATACAAAAATTATGATGGGCATGGATCGAGTAGATAGTTTGAGTATTTTACCCCGGGTGGCAATGTCAAATCCTAGGGGGCATAACTTTAAGGTAAAAAGGTGAAAGTTTAAAGGAGATATGTGTGGCGAAAATTTTGCACAGAAGGTGGTAGATGCTTGGAACGCACTATCAGGAGAGATGGTAGAAGCAAATATGATAGCAATGTTTAGGAGCCATTTAGACAAACCCATGAACAAACGGGGTATAAAGGGATATAGGCCATGTCCTGGCAGATGGGATTAGTTTAGAATGGCATCATGGTCAGCACAGCAATGGTGGACTAAAGAGCCTGTTCCTCTGCTGTACTGTTCTATGTTCTAATCAGTTTAAAATGAACTAGCCGAAAATGCAAGGTTTCTTGGTGAAAGGAAAATGAAATCTATTACTCACAATCCCTCCAATCAAAATAGTAAAAACATTATGTGATACGCACACAAAAACACAGATAATATGTTTAAAAGGGTTACGGTGTCTATTACAGACAGGAAGGTAAAATAAATAGCATTTTAAAGTTCTTGAATTATGAGAGTGAAACTTGACACCACAATTGTTTTGCTGTTGTCTTGTTTCCTCAACAGTGACAGAGTTTGCAGACGTCCTTGAGATCTCAATGAATGGCTGTTTTTCCAAGTTGCTTTTTCATTGGACACTGGTTCCTGAGCTGGAGACAGACAGGGAGAGAGGAACTTGTAACGTCATTGCTGTTATTTCTTTCCTTCTCTGCCTTTTTTACTTCAAACTAGTTCTTTGATATCGGTCCATTTATGTTTTCCTGAATCTGTTCCATTGTCCTTCTGAGTTAGCAGAGCACAGCAATTCAGGCAGCATCCGAGGACAGGCAAAATCGACGTTTCCACGCTTCAGGCTCTCTGCCTTTATTCCTGATGAAGGGCTTTTGCCCGAAACGTCGATTTTGCCTGTCCTCGGATGCTGCCTGAATTGCTGTGCTCTTCCAGCACCACTGATCCAGAATCTGGTTTCCAGCATCTGCAGTCATTGTTTTTACCTACGTTTGGTTTTATGTCATAGAATGAGAACATTAGGTTTCCAACATTGCATGAGCAAGCTCACATCATATCTTGTCATTGCCACTGATTGGCATCATGGATCTATATTTTATACATACTGTTTGTTTCTTTCAATTTTTTTTGTTCATTCATGAGATGTGGGCATTGCTGGCTGGCTAACATTTATTGCCCGCTCCTAGTTGTCCTTGAGAAGTCGGTGATGAGCTACCTTCTTGAACTGCTGCAGTGTTAATCCACAATGCTCTTTCAAAAAGGAATTCCATGACTTTGACCCAGCGACAGTAAACCTCCTTTGCACCCTCTCCAAAGCCTCCACATCTTTCCTATAATAGGACGACCAGAACTGGACACAATATTCCAAGTGTGGTCTCACCAGCATTTTGTAGAGCTGCAACAAAACCTCGCAGTCTTAAACTCAATCCCCCGCTAATGAAAGGCAAACACCATATGCTTTCTTAACAACCCTGTCCACTTGGGTGACAACTTTGAGGGATCTATGCACTTGAACACCAAGATTCCGCTGTTCCTCCACACTGCTAAGAATCCTGTCTTTAATCCTATATGCAACATTCAAGTTCGACCTTCCAAAATGCATCACTTCCCATTTATCCAGCCCAGCTCTGCATTTTCCAGCCCAGCTCTGCATCCTGTCTATGTCGCGCTGCAGCCTGTAATAGCCCTTGAAATTATCCATGGCACCTCCGACCTTTGTGTCATCAACAAACTTACTAACCCACCCCTCGACCTCCTCACCAAGTCATTTATAAAAACTACAAAGGGCAGAGGCCCAAGAACAGAGCCCTGTGGTACACCACTCACCACTGACCTCCATCTTTTCATCTACAACCACTCTCTGCCTTCTGTCAGACAACCAATTCTGAATCCAGATAGCCAAATCTCCCTGTATCCCATACTTCCTGACTTTACGAATGAACCTAACATGTGGTAGGCTTTATCAAATGCCTTGCTGAAGTCCATGTACACCACATTCACTGCTCGACCTTCATCAGCCAGTCTCGTTACCTCCCCAAAGAACTCAATAAGATTTGTGAGGAATGACCTGCCCCTCATAAAGCCATGCTGCCTGCCTTTAATTATGCCATGCTTTTCCAAATAGTCATAAACCCTATCCCTCAGAATTGTTTCCAAAACCTTGCTGACCACAGACATAAGACTAACTAGCCTATAATTGCCAGGGACTTCCCTATTCCCTTTATTGAAAAGAGGAACAACATTCGCCTCCCTCCTAACCCGAAATGATTCCCATGGAGAGAGAGGAAGCAAAGATCATTGCCAGCGGCTTAGAAACTTCCTTTTTCACTTCCCTAAGCAACCTAGGATAAATCTGGTCTGGCCCAGGGGACTTGTCAATCTTAATGTTTGCCAAAATTTCCAGTACATACATTTCCTCAATCTTGATCTGTTCAAGCCTATTTCCCAGCTCCTCTAAGTTCCCTTTCCTTAGTGAAAACTGAAGCAAAAAACTCATTTAGGCCTTCCCCTATCTGCTCAGACTCCACGCAAAAGTTCCCTACGCTATCCTTGATTGGGCCCACCTTCTCCCTGATCATTCTCTTATTCCTCTTGTATGAGTAAAATGCCTTTGAGTTCACCCTAATCCTTCCTGCCAAGCCCTTTTTGTGCCCCCTCCTGGCTCTCCTCAGTCCAGTTCTGAGCTCCTTTTTAGCAAGTCTGTAGTCCTCTAAAGCTGTGCCAAACCCTTGCTTCCTCCACCTTACTTAGGCTGCCTTCTTCCTTTTGATGAGATTCTCTTCTGTTCTCCTCATCAAATTCTCCTTAAACGTACCCCTTCTTGCCTGTCTCAGAGGAACAAATTTATGCATCACTCACAACAATTGCTCCTTAAACAGTCTCCACATATCTGTTGTGCTCTTTCTGTGAAACAATTGCTCCCAATCTGTACTTCCCAACTCCTGTCTGATAGCGTCATAATTTCCTTTTCCCCAATTAAATATCTTCCCTCGGTAACTGCTCATTTCCCTCTCCATGGCTATGGTAAATGTGAGGCAGTTGTGGTCACTGTCACCAAAGTGTTCTCCCACCGCGAGATCTGACACCTGTTCTGGCTCATTGCCGATCTCCAAATCCAAAATGGCCTCTCCCCTTGTCAGCCTATCTACATACTGAGTAAGAAAACCCTCCTGAACACACCTGACAAAAATGGCTCCATCCAAACCATCTGCACAGAGGAAGTTCCAGTCAAAATTGGGAAAGTTGAAGTCACCCATAACAACAACCCTGTTATATCTGCATTTTTCCAAAATCTGCCAGCCTATGAGTTCTTCGATCTCCCTACTGCTTTTAAGGGGTCTGTATAAAACTAGCAATGAGGTGGCTGCTCCCTTGCTGTTCCTAACTTCCAACCATACTGACTCAGGAGAGAAACCTTCCTCAACAACCTTTGTTTCTGTAGCTGTGATGCACTCTCTGATTAGCAATGCTACACCCCCTCCTCTTTTTCCATCCTCCCTATTCTTTTTAAACCCTGGAACATCAAGCAACCATTCCTGCCCCTGTGAAACCCATGTCTCCGTTATGGCCACAACATCGTAGTCCCAAGTACTGATCCATACTTTAAATTCATCACTCTTATTTCTGACACTCCTTGCGCTAAAGCAGACACACTTTAACCGATCCCTTTGTTTCATCACATGAAAAGCCTTCCCAATAGATTCACTACATCCTGTCACTGCCCCATTTACAGCTACCCCCCCTCTCAGATATGTAGCTCTGGTTCCCACCCCCCCTGCCAAACTACTTTAAACCCTCCCTAACCTTCATTTCTGTACAGTCTTTGCGTTTCAATAAAAAGTCACACTTGGAATCTGACATTCTCTGCAGTTGTAAAACCAAATGCATTTTCTACTCATGCAGGATACAATTTACATGCATTTGAGGCAAAGAGAGGGTCTGAAAACTGATCCATTGTACTTTGTTAGAACAACCTTAGATGGTGGTTTTATCCCACTGTGTCTTGGCAACAGCTGTTCCAAACCTTAATGCATTCCTCAGCATGTAGTCCTGGACCTTACAATGGACAATGACTCGGTTAAATGCTGCCTTGATGTTACAGGCAGTCACTCTCACCTGACATCTGGAATTCTGCTCTGTTGTCTATATTTTGAACCATGGCCATAATGGGATCAGCAGATTAGTGGAGCTGGTGACATCCAAACTGAGAATCGGGAAGCGATTTATTCCACCGCATTGCTGATGATGAAGAAGAAACTGAGACAGCAGCAACTGGTTGGGTTGGATTTGTCTGCTTATTGTAGACAGGATGAGGAGGTGCCGGTGTTGGACTGGGATGCACACATGCACATACATACTCACACACACATACACACACGCACACACTCACACGCACATACACACATGCACACACACACACATTCACAGATGCACACACACACACACACGCACACACACTCACACGCATGCATGCACATTCAGACAGACACACTCACAGTCTCACACATACATATACACACAGACTCACACCCTCTCCCACACATGTGCATAAGCGCGCACACATATACACACAGACACACAAACACACACAGTCTCTCTCTCTCCTTCACATGCATGCACACACACATATAAGTCTATGAAGTGAATTTGCATTTGCAGATATATTCTATTTTACTCAAAAAGCACACAATCTGCAGGTAGTCAATCTATGTGACATTTTAAAATTCCTACTTTGGAAATGTAATAAGTCTGACTCAAGATTGGGATACAGACAGACTCTAACCTCACACCTTTATTGCATTGTCTAAGCTGAGATGTCAAGGTTTTAATAAAACCTGAAGTTAGCTCAGGAATGAGACTTGAAAGAAGTTCTGGGATTTACATATTAATGAGTCGAAACCTGAAACCCATTCTAAAAGATGGAAGACTTAACAGCAATCTAGATTTGTTCAATACATCGCATCAGTTGCATGACACTATGATCTTGTGTTATAAATTCTGTGTCTTATGATCCTGCCCCACTACCTGATGAAGGAACACTCTCCAAAAGCTAGTACTTCTAAATAAACCTCTTGGACTATCCTGGTGTTGTGTGATTTTTAACTATAGTGGACAGGGCATACCTGGGCAATTTTACGCATTACCGGGCAGAAACCAGTAATGCCACCGTAATGGAAGAGTTTGGCAAGGGCTATAGCTAGTTCTGGAGCACAAGTCTTTGGTACTATTGTGCAAGGCACCAGTGACACCTGGCAGCATTGCCACTGCATGAACAGGCACCCTGTGCCAATCAGAAAGCAACACCTTTGCCCCCATATCGATATTCCACCCACACCAGCATTTCTGCTGCCTCCTGCTCTATTAATCTGGCCCTCAACTCACTTGTTGGCAGTTTGGATGTGAGCAATGGGTGAAGATGATGGATGCCTGGATGTGGATGGTGTATTGCTCTGAGTCAATACATGGCAGTGGCATCTCAGTATCATTATGCTGTAATGGGACGCTCCCCTCTCTGCCCACTTCCATCACTAGAGTTGGGAGCTCTTCACGTTCTTCCATGTCAGTTTCACTGTTCTTTAAGGTACCTGCTTGTGAACCCCCAACAGATGGAGAACGTAGCCAACACAAATTGTATCTTCCAGTGGTCAGAAGAAGGCTCTGTGACGCGTCTCACGTGGTGATGCCAGAGCGTCAGCTACTAAGTCTTCATGGAGAAACTCTCGTCACTGAGGAGTCATCCATACAGGTCATGAGAGGATGTGAAAATCTGAGGAATCTGAGACTATTGAAGGACAAAGGCATTACACAGTTCCGTGGAGTCCTGAAGAAGGGTTATAACCAAAACGCTGGCTTCTCCACCTCCTGATGCTGCCTGGCTTGCTGTGTTCTTCCAGCCTCCTGCTCATGTCCTGTGGATTCTGGGCACACACCTGCCATATTTTCTAGTGGTGCTTATGTAGCAACTATACACTTTGTTGTCCCAGTAGAGGCTTAACCACCATACAGGCCCAGCCCATCAGAGTCTGGACTGGAGGAAATCCAGTCCGGCAAGTGAAACCAAAATCTTAAAAAAAAAGAAATTGCTGGAGAAACCTAGCCGGTCTGACCGCATGTGCAAAGAGAGAAACACCAAGTTTACGTTTTGAGTCTGATGTGACACTTGTTCATGAAGAGTCATATTGGACTCAATGTTCCATTTTTATTTTAGATTGTCAACATCTACAGTATTTGGCCTTTATTCAAGTAGACTTGACTAAGTGCATCTATTTTAGAATTAAAGTACTTTATGTCCTTGAAAATCAAATATTTGTCAAGATACTGGTGCAGTTGTGTGTGGCAGGTTATGCAATTCAGCAAATGTTACCAGCTGAACTCTTACTCAAAACACTAAGAACTATGGTCACCGTGACAACCAAAGGCAATGGAATACGATTTTGTCATGTTGGTCTTGTGCCTGGCTCTAAGAGTTTGCAAAGGTTAAAACACTTGAATTGACAATGCAGTTCTGAAAGGTCCAGGAAGCTGAGCATGGCCAAAAGATCCTCTATACAAGGTAGGACCATCTAAGTGTTGCCCTGGGACCATCTCTGTGTCGTGTCCAGGTGCCTCTGGCTGTGGTTCATGTTGCAGCCGCTGGTCTAATAGTACCCTGGTGTGTACCCTGTTGTTCCTCCTCAGTCATTCACTCAGCTTTGAAACATCTGGCCCCATTTCTTGTGCATGCTCCTTGATGTAAAGTCAATAGCCCCCAAATAGATGTCCAAACCTCCTCGATAAAAGGGCAGAAAGTAGGTTTCTCTGAACATAATCTACACTATTTATGGCAAACACTTGCTGCTGACAACACAAGCCTTTTGCTACAGCTGGCTTTTCCTCCTTATCCTGGTGATATCATGCCGATTTCAGCCATCAATGACTTGTCACTATGCACACTCGTGCCATACTTTGCTGAGCTACCACCATAGCCCAAGATAAAGTAACATTCCAGTGGCTGCCTGCCTTGTTCACAGATATTGCCAACTACATTCCCAATTCATTCCTTGGAAAGATAGAAGGAAGTCAGGACTCTGGCTCAACCCAGTGTACTCCAAATCTTCTGGTGTCACCCAGCCTGATCCCAGACCTACCCGGAATGATCTGGGAAAAGAAAGAATGAATAAAAATTGGCAATGAACAAAACAGAATGAGTAGGTGTTTTTAATAAGTTCTATGAAATGAGAGGGTCATCAACTTTGCAGCACCTTTGCAACTTTAGGAAATGGAAGTGATTGTCACTTGAGAGCTGTGGGCATCTCAGCTTCGTAATGTTAGGAGAATGACGGAAATAACTACTACTGCAGTCCTCAGAGATAGTTTGATTGTCTTCACTGGTCAGAAAGATATTTTCCAGTTATTTCTTAATTAACCAACTTTTTTTTTCTATTCCTGTCGTCTCTGATGCCTATTGATGGTGCAGCAAGACTGAAATTTTCAATGAATTGAATTGAATTGAATTTATTGTCACGTGTACAGTGAAAAACTTTGTCTTGCAAGCAATACAGGCAGATCACAGAGTTAAGTACCATAGATAAGTAAGCAATAGATAAATAACGGCAAAAACAAAAACACAGGTACAGGCGAATGTTAAGAGTTTGTGAGTCCATTCAGTATTCTAACAACAGCCGGGTAGAAACTGTTATGAAAGTGCCTGGCACATGTGTTCAGGCTTCTATACCTTCTCCCCAATGGTAGAGGTTGTAGAAAAGCTTTGGCAAGGTGGGATGGATCTTTGAGAATGCTGGTGGCCTTTCCTTGACAGTGGGCCTGGTTGATGGATTCTATAGATGGGAGGTTGGCCTTTGTGATTGTCCGGGCTGAGTTCACCACTCTCTGTAACCGTCTCCGATCTTGAATGATAAGGTGCCATACCAGGTAGTGATACATCCAGACAGAATGCTCTCGATGGCATGCCTATAAAAGTTGACAAGGGTATTCACCGTCATGCCAAATTTCCTCAGCTGCCTGAGGAAAAAGAGTCGTTACTGGGCCTTTGTAACCAGTGCGTCCACATGAAGAGTCCAAGAAAGCTTGTTGTGGATGACCACTCCCAGGAGCTTGACACTCTCCCCTCGTTCCAACTCTGTGCTATTAATGTGTAGGGGTCATGAGTGACATCCTATTAAAAGTCAATAATCAGTTCTTTGGTTTTGCAGGCATTGAGAGCTAGGTTGTTCTCAGTGCGCAATTTTTCCAGGTCTTACACCTCCCATCTGTAGTCTGTTTCATCGCCATCTGAGATTTGACTGACAATGATGATGTCATCAGCGAGCTAATAAGAAACCTGGCCTCTGGTGCATTTCTGGGTCCTGGCCCCTCATGGTCCTGGGATTTTAAAGAACCTGGCCAATGGATGATAGGGAGCAGGCCAGATGAGCTGGGCATTGGCACAGTCAAAATGAAGAAGTGGGGGAAGGGAGAGAAAGAAAGCTTAAATACAAATCTGCATGGCAACATATGGATTAGGAACAGAGTAGGCCACTCACCATCTCAAGGCCTATCTGGTCATTCAGGAATATTATGGCTGATCTCATTATTCCACATTCCTGTCTATTCCCGATAACGTTTCAACTCTTTGGTTGTCAAGAAACTAGCTACCACTGCCTTAATAATGCTCGAGGACTCTTCTTCCACATCCTTCTGAGAAAGTGAATGCCGAGGATATATGAATATTGCATAAGTTATCCATCATCAGTGGGCAACCCAGCGAATCCTCATTCTAGAATCTCCCACAAGTTTTACACACTCTCTGACATGAACCCTCAAGAACATATATGTTTCAATCAAGTCAGCTTTTACTCTTATAAACTACAACGGATACAACTGCACACTAATCCGCGTAAGATAACCTACCTATTCCAGGTATTTAGTCTGGTAAACCTTCTCTGTATTACCTACAAAGCATTTACAACCTTCCTTAAATAAGTAACAGTGGGCTATAAGTAAAACGTAACCTCCCTACTTCTGTATTCAATTCTTAAGAGTCATAGAGGTCTACAGCACAGAAAAAGGCCCTTTGGTCCATCAATTCTGTGCTCGTCAAAAAACAAGCCCCCATTATCCAGCACTAATACTCAAGTGTACATCTAAGTACTTTTTGTTTGTTATGTGGGTTTCTGCCTCCATCCTTTACAGGTAGCCAGCTTCAGATTTCCTAGGCGAAAGTGAGGACTGTGGATGCTGGCTTCAGAGTCAAGATTAGAGTGGTGCTGGAAAAGCACAGCAGGTCAGGCAGCATCCGAGGAGCAGGAAAATCCTACTGTCTGACCTGCTGTGCTTTTCCAGCACCACTCTAATCTTGAGCTCCAGGTTTCCACCTCTCTCTGGGTGAAACATTTTTTTTCCTCACACACCCTCTGAAGTTCCCGTGCCTTAACCTAAATCAATGGCGATGGTCATTAAGCCCTCTACCAACGGGAACATTTTCTTCTTGTCTACACTGTCTATGCCCCTCATGATTTTATACATCTCTATCATGTCCCCCCTCAGTCTCCGCTGCTCTAAGGAAAACAACCTCCACCCATCCAATCTCCCTTCATAACTAAAACTCTCCAGCCTGTGTAATATTCCATTAGTTCTCATCGTCACCATCGGAAGAGAAAAAGTACTGTTTTAAATTCCTCCATCCAGTTTGTCCTCGACTTTCTGCTATTCTCAGAACGCTTTTAGCATCTTCCACCATTAAAGACAGATACAAAGCTCTTCATCAAAGTTTCTGCTATAGTCTTGTTTTCTATTATTAATTTCCCAAAGTTTGTGAGAAGATTTGTAGCTCGGGTGCTCGTTGTTGTGGTTCTGTTTGCCGAGCTGGGAATTTGTGTTGCAGACATTTCGTCCCCTGTCTCAGTGCTTGGGAGCCTCCTGTGAAGCGCTTCTGTGTTGTTTCCTCTGGCATTTATAGTGGTTTGTCTCTGCCGCTTCCGGTTGTCAGTTCCAGCTGTCCGCTGCATTGGCCGGTATATTGGGTCCGATGACGCAGGTGACAAGCAACATGAGTTCGACTGTGACAACACTACTATTATAGGACAAGCCAAACATAGAACAGCCAGGGAATTCCGAGAGGCATGGCACTCATCCACTGATTCTATCAACAAACACATCGACCTGGGACCAATATACTGGCCACTGCAGCGGACAGCTGGAACTGACAACCGGAAGCGGCAGAGACAAATCACTATAAATGCCGGAGGAAACATCACAGAAGCGCTTCACAGGAGGTTCCCAAGCACTGAGGATGTCACCTGGACAAGGGACGAAATGTCTTCAACATTAATTTCCCAATTTTATTTGGTAAAGGACCAACGATTATGCTTGCTACTCTCTTTGATGTAATATGTCATATATATATATATTGAACAATGGTCAGTCCTACACAAGAGTTTAAACCTTGACTTTTGCCAAAAGGATCCTTCACTTTTCACATACCCCATGCATAGAATGGCCCCCAACTTTTGACCAAAAGATCCAAGCTCTTTTTATTCACTGCCAAAGTCAAAATCCTTCTGACGCACAAATCCTCATTTATAGAAATCTTAGAACAACACACCGTGCAAGGTGGCTGTCCAGTTTACTATGTTTATACTCCTGAAGTGTTGTAGCTACCTGCCTGGTGAGCTTTTTAGTGCACAAATCCTGCCTTCCAATTTGTAAATAGGGCATCAAGAAGCTAGTGTGAAGATATGCGAAGTTCAAACTTATGCTCACAGAGATTGCAGAGCAGACAAATAATTCCATAGCTGCTAGAGAATTAAAGGTAGCAGAGACGAACATTAGAGGCTGGAGGAAGCTTTCCACACAGCTTAGGCAGTTCCCCAAGAACAAATCTGCAAATAGAAGAAATTTAGCATGTAGCCAGAGTTGGAAAATTAAATTGCAAACGATGACAATGAAAATTCAAACTTATATGTCTTTTCTGAAACTTTGCCTCAGAACAAACAGCAAGAAAATAATGGTATTAGAGATTTCAAAGTCAGCTGTGGAGGATGCACCAGGTTTATAGAGAAAAAAAATAATTTTGTGGTAGAAAACCAAGATTTAATGTAATATTAAATAAAAATTCAATAGGAAAATTACTTTTGGACTATCTTTGTTATACTTTTGGGAGCAGGGTTGGGGGGACCAGCTTTGCACCTGTAATCCCCAAAACTATTACTCATGCAAAAGTCAACTATTTTGTTTTGGCTAAATACTTAATCTTCGACACTTGTCTTTTACTCAAGTGGATACATGTAGGAGTGTTTACTTTCTTTACTCATTTATTTTGTTATCATTGGATGGTACCTAATATTTTCCCAATCCTCTGACCAGACATTAATCTCCACAATATTGTGCACTTGTTATTTTAATTTGATTCCACATTAAACTTCTTTAGCTAGCCACAGAAAGTTCAACTTTTTCATTGTCCTTCTTTCTCAATTTCATGTAACTTTGCTGGTAGTTAGGGATATCTGCCACTACGTAGCCACCATCTTACCTTTTAATCTATTTTGCCATCTATCTTAGCCAACTCTGTTTTCATATTAAAGTTTAAGGCAACGGTTCCAAATCCAAGAGTCTCAGCTTCAAACCGAATGTCACATTCGACGTGCTGTGATCACTCTCCTCCAGATGGTACTTTATTATGAGATTATTCAACCTATTATTTGCATTATCAAGTCTAAAATGGCTTGTTTCCTGGTCAGTTGTAAAATGTATTATTCTATGAAGCTGTTTTGAACATATTTTGTGAACTCCTTCTAAAGGCTACCTTTGCAATTTGATTTGCCCAATCTATAGGTTGGAGAATAACACCTAATATTTTGCAGCCTGGAGTTTCTTGGTTTATACCCTCATCAGTCGCTTCTGTCCCTTGCCATTTCATATCATGATCCAAACTGATTCTATACCTTGATCTTCCAAGCCAAGGTCATTTCTCACTACTGTATCGTTCTCACACAAATATTAAAAAATCTTCAACATTCCTTTTGACATGCTTTCAAATCGCCAAATATCCTTGAATATTCAATTTCCAGTAAATAACATCACTAACGTGCTCATCTAGTTAATGCTCTTAGTTCTCACTCCCCCTCTGAGACTTCCTGTTGTATTGTCAAAGACTGGCACAACTCCTCTTCCACATTCACCTCATTCCTGACTGTCATACTCTGCAGAACCTTTGCTCCATTGAAACTAGCTTCTATGCTACTTACTCCATACATTGACAAAGCCGCCTCTGTTTTTACAAGCAAGAGTTCCAGGGCTTTCATTCAGTTCACGCTAACCAGGTAACCATTCTAACTAGTCACCTCATTAATTCTGCTGCTGCCACAAATAGGCATGTTATCCATCATCAACTAGCATTGAAAAAAACAAGTACAAAACTTAACTTTAGAAAGAGACTAATCCTAAATACATTTGGAATTTCCTAATTCACCAAAGCCCTATCTTTCAAATACAGCTTTTACGTGATACTTATCCTGCTGGTCTCCATGCCACTTACTTGTGTCAAGTGTATATTGACGAGGTGATCTTCTACCTTTACTGTGGACCCCAGCGCAACTGTATTTCACTCTCAATAGGCATACATACAGGGAAGGTAAAAACAATGACTGCAGATGCTGGAAACCAGATTCTGGATCAATGGTGCTGGAAGAGCACAGCAGTTCAGGCAGCATCGAGGAGCTTCATACATACAGGGAAGCTTCACTCACTGAGACTAAATTGTTTAACTTGTTTTCAGGCAATGTAACATGCTTTCAAAAGCAAACCTAATAATTTATAACTAAATTGCTGAAACATCAGGGCACTTAAAACAATTTTAGTAGAGGTGCTAATCAGTTTAAAATTAACATACTAGAGTGTGTTAAAAGATCAGATGGATAAAGCGTTTTTAATTAGTGCAATGATATCAACAACAGTAATTCCTGGATTTAAGCATAGCCATGTTAAGCTGGTTATTAGCCTATCAAGGTCAAAAATGTGGAAGTATTTGGAGTGGATGCAGCAACACCACAAATTCAGCTGCCAGCCTTGTTCACCTCATTGAAACAATTTTTTTGTGCTCTTAGCTGGGATATGCAAGGCTCAGGAGGAGTCAAGATATGCAATGCTAGCAACTCTTAAAGGCTGGTGGTTGCCCTTAAAGTGGAAGGCTTATGGCAGATGCAAGTGTAGAATCAAAGCAATGTGACATACAAATGCTGCATTGAATGTGTTTCTGCAGGAGGGCCCCACCAAAAGGTGATTCTTTCCATCGGACTGAAAGGCAAATCCAATTAAACAAACTTGTCGTAGACTCTTTGGAACTGATGAAGAAAGCCAATCCTGTCATATCTGGAGTTTAACCTTTTGTCGAGAGAAGGTGAGGCAAAGGTTTCCTAGACTACAGAAGGTAAGTGTATTCACAGTTTATATAATGTGAAAGGATAATGAGGACCAAAGGTTAGCTTACTGATCTTAGTTCCCCCTTCCCTACCTATCGTTTTAATTTTGACTCTTGCTTTCTGACCTAATTGGAGACACCTATTGTATCTGGAGGGCTTTATTATCATCACCAGTATGTTCATGTTTCTTCTAACCATCTTATTTTCCAAGTAGCTTTTAATATTGTAACAGATGTAAGATTCTACCTAATTCAGAAACCGTTTTTTAAAAATACTTAGCTTTAAAATTCATTATTAAAGTGCTGAATAAATACTCCGGGTTGCAAGGATTGTGACTTTTTATTAAATGCTGTCTTTGCACCTCAGCAGCTATAGAGGATGTGTTCTTTCGATAGCCTCAGTCATTGCAAAAATGGTGAAAAAGTCTATTCCTTTTAGCAGGTTAATTGGAGTAACTTTACAAAGTTAAAAGCAATTAACGAATAAAAATCACACAACACTAGGTTATGGTCCAACAGGTTTATTTGGAAACACTAGCTTTCAGAGCGCTGCTCCTTCATTAGGGGGTTGTGGAGTATAAGATCGTAGGACAGAGAATTTATAGCAAAAGCTTATAATGTGATTTAACTGAAATTATGTATTGAAAAAGACCTGGATTGTTTGTTAAGTCTCTCCTCTGTTAGAATGACCATGCTGGTTTCAATTCTTTCATATGTAAATTCTACTGCAAGACACTTCGGGACCATTTTGGTGGTGGGGCACAAATTGAGACCCCTCCTAAGAACTTCAATCTCTTGCAGTTGAAGGGTGTGGTCTGATAACTGCCCCACCACCAAAATGGACCCCGTGGGTCTTGTGGCAGACATGGAGGTTTTCATCAGACGAATGAGACTCAGGGAATTCTTTCAAGATGCCAGCAGTGATCCCAATGAGCCCACCAAGGAACCGGAACAGTCATCACAGGGATCCGTAGAGGGGTGTACCAAAGAAGGAATCAACCTGGACCCCACCGGAGGGCCGCTGCTTGACATGTATGCCCAAACCGTCAGGAAATATATAAATACCAGATTCATCAGCCGCACCCACAAGGAAGAGCAGAACATCACCCGATCACAACGCAACGCCATCCATGCTTTCAAAACTAATCACATTGTCATCAAACCAGCAGATAAAGGAGGAGCCATTGTCATTCAGAATAGAACAGATTACTGCAAGGAAGTGTACCGACAACTGAACAACCAGAAATGATATATGCAACTACTGGCTGATCCAACCAAACAGCACACCCTTGAACAAAACACATTGGTCAGGACTTTGGATTCAGTCCTTCAGGGTTTCCTCCGCACTCTCACCCCACGTACTTCATACATAGGCGACCTCTACTGCCTTCTGAAGATACACAAAGCCAATACACCATCATATCAGGCAATGGGACCCTGTGTGAGAACCTCTCTGGCTATGTCGAAGCAATCTTGAAACCCATGATACAGGGGATCCCCAGCTTCTGTTGCGACACTACAGATTTCTTACAGAAACTCAGCACCCACGGACCAGTCGAACCGGGAACATTCCTCGACACAATGGACGCTTCAGCACTCTAAACCAGCATCCCCCACGATGAAAGCATCATGGCAACAGCCTCAGTACTCATCACCAACAATCGCCAATCTCCGAGCACCATCCTACAACTCATTCGCTTTAACCTCGACCACAACATTTTCACTTTTGACAACCAGTTCTTCATCCAGATACACGGAACAGCCATTGGGACCAAATTTGCACCCCAATATACCAACATTTTCATGCATAAGTTCGCACAAGACGTCTTCTCTATGCAGGACCTCCAACCAACACTATACACTAGATATATTGACAACATGTTCTTCCTTTGGACCCATGGCAAGGAGTCACTGATAAAATTACACAGTGACATCAACAAGTTTCATCCCACCATCAAACTCACCATGGATTACTCTCTAGTATCTGTCTCATTCTTGGACACACACATCTCCATCAAGGATGGGCACCTCAGCACCTCACTCTACCTCAAACCCATGGATAACCTCACAATGCTACATTTCTCCAGCTTCCACCTGAAACATATCAAAACAGCCATCCCCTATGGACAAGCCCTATGCATACACAGGATCTGTTCAGATGAGAAGGAATGTGACAGACACCTGAAGGTGCTCAAGGATGCCCTCATAAGAATGGGGTACGATGCTCAACTCATCGACTGCCAGTTCCGACGTGCCACAGCGAGGAACCATAATGACCTCCTCAGGAGACAGACATGAGCTGCAACCGACAAGGTACACTTTGTTGTCCAGAACTTCCCAGGAGCCAATAAACTACTCCATGTTCTTCGCAGCCTGCAACACATTATCAATGAGGATGAGCACCTCGCCAAGACCTTTCCCACACCTCCACGTCTCGCCTTTAAACAACCACCAAACCTCAAACAGATCATTGTTCACAGCAAACTGCCCGGCTCTCAGGACAACATCATGCAACCTTGTCACGGTAGACGCTGCAAGACGTGTCAGAGTGCAGACATGGATGCCACCATTACACGTGGGTACACCTCTCATCATGTACATGGCAGGTTACTCATGCGACTCAGCCAACGATGTCTATCTCATACGCTGCAGGAAAGGATGCCCTGAGGCATGGTACATTGGTGAGACCGAGCAGAGGCTACGGCAACAGATGAATGGGCACCGCACAACAATCAACAGACAGGAGTGTTCCACAACAATCAACAGACAGGAGTGTTCCCTCTCAGTTGGAGAACACTTCAGCGGTCCGGGACATTTGACTTTGGATCTTCGGGTGACCATCCTCCAAGGCAGACTTTGGGACAGGCAAAAACGAAAAGTGGCCGAGCAGAAGCTGATAGCTACGTTCGGTATCCATGGCCTGAACCGGGACCTTGGGTTCATGTCACACTACAGGTGACCCCACTGCACTACACACAGACACACAGACGAACACACATGCACAGATACACAGATGAACACACACACCTACAGACCCCTACACTCATGCAGATGTGCTCTCATACAAAGGTCTCTCTCATATGCTCTCACATACACTCCCACACTCACGCACATGCACCCTCTCACAGACTTATATCCCTTTACACTCACACTCACACTCACACACATACACACACTTTCTCACAGATACTCATACCGCCCCGCACGCACACACACCCACATGCACACAAACACATATAAGTTTGTGGGGTGAATTTGTACTTGCAGACTTGCATTTAAATTTGCTCAAAAACTACATGAATCCAAGTAAGATTCTGTAAATCCCTTTTTTAGATTAGAATCAGTCTGAACATTGGGGCACAGACAGCCTCACATAGGACACCTCACAGCTTAATGCATTATCTGGGCCGGCATGGCACCTGTTGTTAAAGTTCACCTGAGAATGTAACTGTAAGTAAGTTCTGAGATTTACATATGAAAGAACTGAAACCAACATGCCCATTCTAAAAGATGAGAGACTTAACAAACAATCCAGGTCTTTTTCAATATATAATCTCAGTTACATCACACTGTAAACTTTTGCCATAAATCCTGTGTCCTACGATCTTATACTCCACAACCACCTGGTGAAGGAGCAGCGCTCCAATAGCTAGTGCTTCCAAATAAACCTGTTGGACTATAACCTGGTGCTGTGTGATTTTTAACTTTGTCCACCCCAGTCCAACACTGGTGCCTCCAAATCGCAATTAAGGATTCATGAAAGCTTTGCAGAGGTGAACGTTCCAGCTTGGTGGCAGGATTATAGAATTTCACTCTGCCATTGTTGGGCAACTCTATCCAGCCCCAGAGCTGAATGAGGTGGCGGGTGGTTGTAGTGGTTGAGTCAGCAGGAGTATCCATCCACAAGCGATGGTAGCAGCTCAGAGTAATTAAAAGTTGAGGTCTGTGTACAGTTCTGGTCGCCACATTACCAAAAGGATGTGGACGCTTTGAAGAGGGTGCAGAGAAGGTTTACGAGGATGTTGCCTGGTATGGAAGGTGCTAGCTATGAAGAGAGGTTGAGTAGGTTAGGATTGTTTTCATTAGAAAAAAGAAGATGGGGGGGAAACCTGATTTAGGATAGATAGAGATAAGCTTTTTCCCAGGGTGGAGTATTCAATAATGAGAGGTCATGCTTTCAAGGTGAGAGGTGAAAAGTTTAAGGGGGATACACGCAGTAAGTACTTTACAGAGAGGGTGGTAGGTGCCTGGAACACGTTGCCAGCAGAGGCGGTAGAGGCAGGCACGGTAGATTCATTTAAGATGCATCTGGACAGATGCATGAGTAGGTGGGGAGCAGAGGGATACAGATGCTTAGGAATTGGGCAACAGGTTTAGACAGTACATTTGGATTGGCTCAGGCTCTCTCTCTCTCTCTCTCTCATTTATGCTAAGCAGTGTCCAGCTGCTGCTTTCAAGCTGCGCTGTAAGCTCTCCATCTCATTCGACAGCAAGTTGTGCCTTCACATCCGTCCAGAATCCAGTCTGTTGCGTCTACCTTTGCAAGAAACCTCTAAGTATTGGAGGGCCGAAAGCCCTGTGCCTGGGCTGCAAATTTTCTTTGTTCTTTGCTCTTTGCTTGCTAATTGTTCATTTATTACAGTCAGTGTCTGGGTTCGCACTGCCTACCAGTCTGATAGTGCTTGACCTCAGAAGCTGAGCAGACTCAGGATGAACTAATACTTGCCTGTGAGGCCACCTGAGGATCCAATGCAGTGCATTGCGGAAAATACTTTTCTCGGTTCCCAGAGGCAATGGGGCAGAGTGGGGCTGCCTGCAGGTGGGTTCCCAGTGGTAGATTGGGGGTGTGGGGGAAGTGTTCAGTCTTCCTGACAGAATGAGGTTCTCTGTCTGCCATCAGAGGCTGCCACTCAGAGCTCTCCTCTAATACAGTGGTGACCAAGCTGCAAAGCCATTTTTACTTCAGCAACTGAACAACTGGGAGAAAGGGTGCCTCTATTTTGAAATGCTCTCACTCCCTCTCTCTCTCTCTCTCATTTACAGTAAGCAGTGTACAGCTGCTGCTTTCAAGCTGCACTGTAAGCTCTCCATCTCATTCGACAGCAAGTTGTGCCTTCACATCCGTCCAGAACCCAGTCTGTTCCGTCTACCTTTGCAAGAAACCTCCAAGTATTCAACTGCAGAAGTTCTTGCAGCTGCCAAATTCTGACATCTGGATTCAAAGCTTTCACCTCAGAAAGAGAGTTCTTCAGGAAAACCAGACCTGTAACAAATTTATACTTTCATCTCATCAGTAACTTTTATCTGCACCCACTTTTAATGATTTTCTGTATTTTCAGCTAATAACAATCACTTTTACTTGAATAATGTTCACAAGATTAGTTGTAATAAACTAACCTATATCTTATTTCAGACTGAAGTATCCCTGATAACTTAGTTTTAAACTGGAACATTTTACAATATTTCTAGTTTAATAAAATAATGAGCTAAGAACACCTTTGTCTCAACAATCTTTTGATGTTCTGATACTTTTGAACATTTGAGTTTATAATCATATGTTTTGCCAAAGAATTGCTTGGATCAATTGCGATCTGTGGCTAGAATAAACCTAATGTACTCAGAATATTGTATTAAACTTTGAAAAGATCAAATAATAGGCACGGGAATTAGAGGTCCCTGTGAGGAATGATGTTTGTGGGAAATACATTTCAGGAAACACCCTGTGATTTCTTTGCCCATTCATTTGTGATAGATACTGATGAGCACTGGTGGTTTTGAAAACGTGATAGAAGGAGTATAAAGTTTTTTGTAGAACGGTTGTGTGGTGGAATTGGAAGCACCAGGCACATGGATACTGGTTTACAGAAAGAATTAAAGAGAACTGCTGGCTTGTGGGGAAGCATTTGCCTGATTGTATTATCACTGGACTGTTAATCCAGAGACCCAAGTAATATTCTGGGAACCCAGGATCAAATCCTGCCACAGCAGATGGTGGAATTTCAATTCAACAACATTCTGGAATTAAGAGTCTGATGGTCACGAATCCAGTGTCAATTGCCGGGAAAACCCATCTGGTTCCCCATGTCCTTTAGAGAAAAAAACGGCCGACTTTACCTGGTCTGGCCTACATGTGACCCCAGACCCACAGCAATGTACTTGACGCTGAACGACCCTCTGGGCAGCTATCAATGGGCAATAAATACTGGCTTGGCTAGCAACACCCTCATCCCATGAACAATAAAAAAAGGTGGGAACTGTTGGAGGATGCAGTTGAGTATGGCAGTGGTGTGATTGGAAATGGATAGACTGGTAATGGCAGAGAATGGAAATATGGAAGTATGGGGATGCTGTTCATTGTGTAAACATTTGTAGTTGAAGAAAGTGTCTCTGAGATGGTGTTGACAATAAAAATATTTCTCACTCGAAGGCTGGCCATGTGTATTGGAGGGGAGTGTTGGTGGGAGAAGCAGTAAGGGAATAATTAGAGATTGGGGTTGAGAGGGGTGGAAGGTGAAAACGCTTGAAGCTCGTTGGATAAGATGAGTAAGAAAATAATGAAGGAGACTGTTTGCTTTTACTCCTCAAAAACAATTTGCAAGCAGTGGACTAGGGAAACCTAAACTATCTAAAATAGATTATGTTAAATATATATATTTTAAAGAGTGGTGATCTGGACTAACCACTATCATATAAAGCTCATAAAGTATTCATTGCAAATAATGTGGGTTTCTCCATGGAACTGCTGAGAAAATTCTACTTTCTTCTCATCTTCATTCTCTCCAGTGAAAAGCAGCAGCACGTTTCATTTGATGAAAACCAGTCTGAAGTCTTTTTAAGCATTTTTGGTACATTTTAAAATTCAACAGAAAAGAAGCCTGAGAATTAACTATGCAATAGTGCCACCTATCTTGGAGCTTTAAGGACTCAATCAGATTCCCCCTTGGTGTGGTAATGTAATATTTATTATATGTTACTGGATGAGTATTCCAAAGGCTTGGACTAATAATTATGGGTTGAGGTTTCTCATTTTAGGTCCTATTAAAGAATTGGGCCATTAGTATGTTGGGACCATGCAGTCGGCTTTGCCACAGCTCTTTAACTGAACTTGCCAAGTAGGAAGGACAGGCAAAATGATATATCAATACTGCCACCTTTCTAATTAAAGGTACTTGAGAATATAAGAAATAGGAGCCTGCTCAACCATTCATCATGATCGTGGATCTTCTGCCTCAGCTCCAGTTTCCCATCTACTCCATATGTTGATTTCCTCCCCCCCACAAATCTACCTATTTCCATCTGAAGTATACTGAACAGTTCTCACCCTCTTGGATAGGGATTTCCAAAAATTCACAATGCTTTTTAAGTAAAGAAATTTCACCTCCGCTCAGTCCTAAACGATTCACTCCCCTTCCTTTATCTTTATCATTGAACTCTGTTTTACCTTTCCCTCTTGGTCCAAACTCTCAACTCCTTTTGGAATTGTCAATGATTCAATGAGAACATCTTTCAGTCTTCTGAACTAAGTGTGTAGGCCCAGTTTACACAGTCTCTCATTGTAAAACAACTCCCATGACTGAACAACCAGTCCTTCATTTCATTTCACTGACCCCCCACCCTGCATACCCCAGGCAAGTACATCCTTCCTGAAAGATTATAATTGAAAATGTCCCCAGTATTCCTGGTGTGGTTTTGTCAAAGTGTTTTACTACCGTAGCAAGATGTAATTATTCTTGTATTTGAATTACCTTGAAATAAGGACCAACACTCCAATTGCCTACTTAATTGCTTGCTGTACCAATTTTGTGGCTTCCTATACTGTACACTTGAATCCCTTTGTGAGGAGTGTGTGTGTGTGCGCGAGAGAGATTGACTGATTCTTATACTTACACCTCACAGTCACCATCCGCAAATGTTTTCCTTCCCTGCTACCAATGGTCCAGTGCTCACACTCAAAAGCCACTTTGCTTCCACTCCTGCCTTCTGTCCTTTAGGAACAGCCTGATACCAGGAAGGTTGCCCTCTGGGGTCAGACCCCTGGCCAGTTAATGGCAGTGTGGACCCATACGACCCATTGGGATGCTGGTCTTGTTACAGGAAGCTGCAGATTTCAACAATAACTTGCTGTGAAAACTTGAGCCGCCTGAGGAATGGGTGCTTGTAAATGCAGAGGAAGCTGATTCTCCGTCTGTAGGCCCTGTACTGAGGTGTCACATCTCCTTGGAGTTTGATCTCCATGTCCATCCCATCTGCCCTGGGGGGACAGCACGTGGCTGAGCAGATTGAAGCTTGTGCTGCTCATTTTGCTTTAGCTTAGGAAATGGGTCCAGGCCGATTAAATGGAATCTTTGAGGTTTAAAGAACAGTCAATAGCATGTTATTATATTTTGGACTTCCCCTAACAGCTGCACTGTGGGGCCACCTCACTTTCAAAAGTGTCATGCGAAGGCTGGGAAACCTCAGGATGATATCAAACTCATAAGTCTGCATTGCTTGAAGTGTTTTGGCTCTTCAAAGCTAGCTTCCGCTTGTTTAGGAGCTCAGAATCCCATCATGGCAAGAAAATCATAGAATCCCTACAGTGTGGACGCAGGCCTTTCAGCCCATCAAAGCCATAACAACCCACCAAAAAGCATCCCACCTACCTTAGCTTATCCCTCTAACTCTGCATTTCCCTGGATAATCCATCTATCCTGCACATCATGGGCAATTTAGCATGGCTAACCCACTTGTCTTTGGACTGTTGGAGGATGTACAAACTCCACACAGACAGTTACCTAAGGCTGAAATTGAACCCAGGTCCCTGGCGTTATGAGGCAGCAGTACTCACCACTGTACCACTGTGCTGCCATCCTTAAGTAAGCTTGGTTTTCAAGAAATGACACCAGAAAGCTGGTATGAGACATGATTTGAAAATCTTGAAAATTCAAACACAAGCTGCAGCAACACGGCATTTCAAACTTTGCATGTGGATTTTATGCCATAGGTCTGGAGGTTTAAGAACCTTGCCTCACATGTTGGACGGCTTTCCTCATTTAAGTACTACATGTCGAATTCTGGCTGCAGAACAAACATATGAAATACACAGCACAACTTGATGATCGTCAGCACTCTCGCCAGGGATTCTTTTATTCTCACTACTGGATGTGGGGGTTGATGCATTTATTGCCTGTCCCTAGTCATTCTTGAGACGGTGCTGGTGAGCTCCTGCCTTGAACCACTGCAGTCCTCGTGCTGTATGAAACACCCCCAATGCCACGAGGGAGGGAATTCCAAGATTTTGACCCAGCGACACGGTGATGCATTTCCATTTCAGGACAGTGAGTGGTATGGAGCATATTTACAGGTTGTGATGTTACCACGTACCTGCTGCCTGTATTTTTCTGGATGGCAGGGGTGAAGTATTTAGAAGGGGCTGCTTAAAGGACCTCGGTGAATTCTTCACTGCACCTTTGGAGGTGTTTCACACCGTTGCTAATGAGTATCAGCAGTGAGGAACAGAACAGCACCACACCTACAAACTATCAAGGGGGTTGCTTAGATCTGGATGGTGTCAAGCTTCTTCAGTCAGACAAATGAGGAACATTCCGTCACACTCCTGACTTGTACCTTACAGTGGTAGACAGGCTTTAGGGAGTCTGGAATTGAGTTAGTGTTGCAGGATACCTAGCCTCTGACCTGCTGTTGTAGTCACAGTAGTTTATTTTTTAATTTGGCTGGTCCAGTTCAGTTTCTGGTGAATCATAACCCCAGGTTGGTGACAATTGATGTTCCAATGATAGTAATGCCATTGAATGTCAAGGGACAATAGTCAGATTCTTGTTCGAGATGGTCATTGCCTGGCAGTTGCATGACATAAATGTTACCACTTGTCTGCTCAAACCCTACATTCTCCATAGAGTCATACAGCAAGGAAAAAGACCCTTCAGTCCAACTCTTCCATGTTGATCACTTTTTCCAAACTAAACTAGTCCTTTTTACCTATGTTTGGCCTATGTCCCTCTAAACTTTTCCTATTCATGTGTTTAGGGAAGTTCAAAATTGGAAGCCATAATTTTAAGGTGAGAGGAGAAAGATTTAAAAAGGACCTGAGAGGACCTTTTTTACACAGAGGGTGGTGTGTGTATAGAATGAGCTGCCAGCGGAAGTGATGGAGGCTGGTACAATTGCAACATCTGGATGGGTTTATGAATAGGAAGGGTTTAGAGGGTTATGGGCCAAATGCTGGCAAATGGGACTAGATTAGCTTTGGATATCTGGTCAGCATGGACGAGTTGGACTGAAGGGTCTGTTTCCGGGCTGTACGTCTCTATGGCTCTGTGACTCTATAAATTGTGGAACTGTATCTGCACAAACAACTCCCTCTGGCAGTTCATTTCCCATATGAACCACCCTCTGCATGAAAAAGGGCCTCTTGCCTTAAAATTATACCTTCCAGTTTTGAACTTCCCTACCCTAGGGAAATGATCTTTGCTATGCCCCTCATGATTTTATAAAACTTTATAAGGTCCCCCCTCAACCTCCTAAAGCTCAAGTGAAATAAGTCCCAGCCAATCAAATCTCCCCTTATAACTCAAATCCTCCAGCCCCAGTCACATCTTTGCAAATCTTTCCTTCACCTTCTCCGGTTTAATAATATCCTTCCCATAGCAGGGTGACCAGAAATAGATCTTGCTGGATTTGTGCATGGAGTACTTCAGAGAGTGAGGAGACACAAATGGTGCAGTCATCAGTAAACTTTTGACCTTCTGATGGAGGGAAGGTCATTGGCGAAGTAGCATAAAAGGATGGTTGGGTCTACGACATTACTCTCCCACAGTTCTTGCAGTGATGTCCTGGAAATGACTGAATTCCAATAAGCATGACCATTTTCCTTTGAGCATGTTATGACTCCAATCAGTGGCAAGTTTTCCCCATGACTCCCTTTGGATCATTGGTTTTGCATGGTTTCTTGATCCCACACTTGGTTGAATGCAGCCTTGATGCCAAAGGCCTTACCTCCTACCTCTGCTCTGCAATTCAGCTGTTTGAGCTGTGTTTGAAGTAAGGTTGTAATGAGGGCAGGAACAGAGTAGCTGTGATGGAACCCAAACTGGACATCAGTGAGCAGGTCATTGCTGAACGAGGAATTGCCCGTGCTTTATTTTACTGCTTCCAACTGTCCATGAGCTATTTGATAGAAGTGTTTTAATCCATAAAACAAGGTATTAATTGTCTGCTTACTGCAAGCATGCACTGCAAATTGACTGGTGTTACTGATATCTCATGTGGCAGCCCAGAAGGCAGTAACAGCAAATCATTCAGTGGTTTGTTAGCTGTAATTGTTCAGTGGAGGTCTTTTTGAGGAAGTGTAGCTCTGTTGTTGTGTCCCTGCAAAAATGAAGTGTCTTAATACATTGCTCCTTGTAGAAAATACATTTTCCTTTGCCTGTAATTTTCACTGGGGAGGAGCATGTAGATGGGAAGCAACTCCAGAGAAGATACAAGTCTTAAAGAATGTTAGAGTCAATGAAGTGTGGCACTGGTAAAAGCACAGCAGGTCAGGCAGTATCTGAGGAGCAAGAGAGTTTCGGGCATAATCCTTTATCAGGACTTAGAGAAAGTTAAGCACACTTGAATCCAAAACCTTTTTATTGAGACAGGAACTGAAATTACTGGAGCAGAAAATGTGAAATCATCAATACCCAACTGCATCACATTATATCAGTTTCATACAGGAAGGTTGAACAGCAGAAAATCTCCTTTTCTCTGATCAGCTATATTGAATAATTCCTGGAAACTTGCCCTGAATATCAAGAGCCTATGCATTTCACTGTGTGATTTGTATTAACTGCATGTTTGGAAGTGAATCTCTCTCACAGTCACCTTCCCCTGTCAATTAATAATCTGAATAAGCTTTATCTAATTTTCTTTGGGTTGAGGATTTACCAAATCATTTTGACAAGCGACAAAGTTTTTGTTTTAGAATATAAAGAGAAACATGACAAGAATAAAGCTGAAAAAAGCTCTTAATGTTCAGATTTCAGGGACGACATTAGCTAAAACTGTAGGGTGAAGAAAATATAATTCCAGGATTTTGAAAGACTAAAGGATCAAGTTTAAAGACATGGATCATGACCTATCAATAGAAATGCTTTTTTATCACAAGCTGGGCCAGAATGTTTGCCTATTTGGAACATTCTTAGTTCAAAAACACTCCAGGATTTGAGGACATGAATGCAAATTGACTGGTTGCATCAAATTCCAGCATAGATCTGAAGGAATGTTACACTGTCAGAGGTGCTGTCTTATGAATCAAATGTTAAAGCTGTTCCTCAATCGTCCACATTGAATATCCTTTCAACATTTACTCTTTCTTTCATGATTTACAAGGGCTCTACCTGGTCATTTCAGTAAGGTGTTCAACAAGGTTCCTCATGGTGGACTGATTACCAAGGTTAAATCTCACGGAATACAGGGAGAACTAGCTATTTGGATACAGAACTGGCTGATCGCACAAAAGTAGAAAAGAAGTTCTAAAGAGGCTAAGTGAGCAGCCAAATGTCATGTAATGTGGGAAACTGTGCAATTGTCCATCTTGGCAGGAACAATTAAAAAATGAGTCACATTATCTGATTGGTGAGAGATTGCAGAGCTCTGGGATGCAGAGGGATCATGCATGAATTAGGAAAGTTTATTATACAGGCACAGCAAGTAACTTGGAAAGCAAATAGAACACTCTTGCTACTTACAAGGGGAACTGAAAGCAAAAGTACGGAGGTAATGCTTGAATTGTACAGAGCATTGGTACGACCACATTTGTAGCATTGTGTTCTGGATTGATACCTGGAATTAATATGGTGGGTTGCCTTATGAGGAATTACTACAGACTAGGTTTGTATACGTTGGTGTTTGGAAGAGTAGGAGATGACTTTATTGAAACTACAAGATAACACAGGAACTTAAGATAGTGGATGGGAAAAGGATGTTCTTCTGGTGGGAGAATCTAGAATGAGGGACCACTGTTTGAAAGACTGAGGATAAACAGAAAACATTTCTTCTAGGGCATTGAGAGCCTTTGGAATTCTTTTCCTCAATTTTTCAAAATGTATTTATTTGTGGGATGTGGCCAGCATTTATTGCCCATCCCTTGTTCCCCTTGAGAAGGTGATGATGAACTGCCTTCTTGAACTGCTGCAGTCCACCTGCTGTGGGTTAACCCACAATGCCATTAGGGAGGGAATTCCAGAATTTTGGCCCATCAACAGTGAAGGAATGGGGATACATTTTCAAGCCAGGATGGTGAGTGGCTTGGAGAGGAATTTGAAAGTGATGGTGTTCCTTTCTATCTGCTGCCATTGTCCATCTAGCTGGAAGTGGTTGTGGGCTTGGAAGGTGCTGTCTGAGAATTTTTGGTGAATTTTTGCAGTGCATCTTGTGGAAAGTACTCATTACTGCTACTGAGGGTCGATGGCGGAGGGAGTGAATGTGGTGCCAATCAAGCAGGCTGCTTTGGCTTGGATGATGTCACGTTTGTTCAGTTGTGTTGAAGCTGCACGCATCCAGGCAAATAGGGAGTATTGCATTGCAATACTCCTGACTTATGCCTTATAAATGGTTGACAGACCTTGGGGGGGGGGGGGGGGGGTCAGGAGGTGAGTTACTCACCACAATATTCCTAGCACCTGACCTACTCTTGTAGCCACTGTGTTTATGTGGTGAGTGCAGTTTGAGTTTCTGGTCAATGATAACCCGTAGGGTGTTGATAGTGGGGGAGTCCAGTGATGGTAACACCATTGAAGGTCAAGAGGTGGTGGTTAGATTGTCTCTTATTAGTGATGGTCATAGACTGGCATTTTTGTGCAGTGAATGTTACTTGCCACTTGTCAGCCCAAGTCTAGATATTGTCCAGATCTTGTTGCATTTGAACAAGGATTGCTACAATATCTGAGGATTCTAAATAGGGCTGAACATTGTGCAATCATTGGTGAACATCCCCACTTCTAACCTTATGACAGAGGGATGGACATTGATGAAGCAGCTGAACCTGTTTGGGTCTAGGACACTACCCTGAGGAACCCCTGCAGAGATGTCCTGGAGCTGAGATGACTGACCTCTAACAACCACAACCACAACCATCTTCATGTGTGCCAGATAAGACTCCAGCCACCAGAGAGTTTGCCCCCTGATACGCATCGAGTCCAGTTTTGCGAGGGCTCCTCGATGCTACACTTGGTTGAATGCAGTGTTGATGTCAAGGGCTGTAATTCTCACCTCAAGAATTCAGCTCTATTGGCCATGTTTGAACTAAGGCTGACATGACAATGGAGACAGAATATTTGAATATTTTAATGGCAGTGCTAAATAGATTCTTCATAAACGGAAGGGTGAAAGGTTAGCTGGAGTTGACAGAAGTGAAATTGAAGTCAAAATCAGATCAGCCATTATTATCTTGAATGCCAGGCTAAGTGGCTGCCTACTCCTTATTCACATGTTTGTCTGAAATGTGCTGAAGATTGAGTGATCACTCCAGAAAACCCACACCTGGTGGATGTGGTACCATTTCAGATGCCACACTTTAACTCCAGAATGGACAAGTCCCAGTCGTTAGCACAATTTCTCTCTTCCAAGATGCTGCCGTACCTGCTAATTTCCAAACTTTTAGGGTTTTATTCATCGGAGATTCTGTGGCAATTCATATTTCTTTCTTTTTGACATTTCTTGACTCTGAATTTGGAGAGGGGTATCAATGTTTAAACATAGCCACAATTGCAGTTTCTTGGTCACCAGGTTTAACCTGGTTTCACTCAAATCCCTGAAGTGGTGAAAAATGCAAGAAAGCCAATTTGTAAAAGCAAACCCAAAGCCCATAAACCATTGAAATAATAGTGTAAATCACAGATTTGGCAAATATCCAGAATACAATATACATAATATTCTGCTCTGGTCCAAATACCCATTAGAAATGTTCTCCTAAGTGGAATTTAAAGGTCTCTGGTGATTCACTGAACAAACGTATGACACATGCATTACCAATTGCATGGTATTACAAAGAAATTACATATCAAAAGGTTAACATAAACAGTCCAAGAGCAGATGCACACATGAGGGAGAAAAAAGTGGAACAATGAGTAAAACCTACCTATCCAAAAAGCTGCAAAGTATCGAAAATATAATGGGAAGTTAGCGACAACAATTCTTTTCAGTAGTCATACATACCAGAGATAACTAAAACACATTCATGTAAATAAGAGGAATAATAGTTAAATGTTGCAGGTTCAAATTTAAACATAAAGTTGAATTTCTTAAGGGAGAATTGAAAAGAAATGAAGCCATGCTGATCTGTATCAAATGTTGGATAGACAGCACTTAATATTTTATACTGTTTTTTGGTCATCATATTATGAGAAGGGTAAGGAGGCACTGGAGAGGATGCGGAGATTTACAGCACCATACAGGAGTGTGTGGATACGTAAGGTACGTATTGCACCTCTTTTTTACTCCAACATAAAAAGGTTGAGGGTTGACCTAAGAGAGGTTTTTAGAATGTTAAAGGTTTAATAGAGAGCATATAGAGAAAAAATAACATAGTTATCAAGAAATTGAAAATAAAATTCAGAAAAAAGTCTTCAACCAAAGAACTGTCTGAATCTGGAACAGGTGACCACAGTGATGGAAATGAATAATACAGAAGCATTTGAAGGGAAACTGGACACGTTAGCTTTTGACTGTAGATTTTAATGAGAAAAAATGTAGGAGGCACAAATGCAACATAAACGTTTATAGATTGTGGGGCTGTCTGGCCTCTTTCGCTGCTGTTTATAACTATATAATCGTATGATGTAACATATATTCAGAAAGAATGGTCAAGGAGAAAGTGGCTAGATTAAAAATAATAGATCTTCTGGTCTCCAAATTGTGGGATATCAGGCATGATCAAAGATGTTCATCAGGACCCCCGAGACACCATGATAACGTGACCCCTGTGATGTGTGAAGGTCATCTGAACATCTGGAGGGTGTTTCCTCTACCCTCCAGGACTCTCCAGAAAAGTCTCTGACTCTGAGCTAGATTCAGAGACTTACCTGGATGTACAACCAGGAAATATTAGCCAGACTAAGATTTAGTCCAACTCCTGGATAACTCTAGAAATGCCGCAACCCCAATCACTCATTCTAATTTCTTGACTCCTTCCTTATTCTATTTGCATACCATCCTCTGTATAAAATGAAGTTGCCCCTCAGGTTCCCTTTTATTATTTTCCCCTCTAACCTTAAACTGATGCCCTCTAGTTCTCGATTCCCCAACCCGAGGAAAAAGACTGAGTGCATTCAGCCTATCCATGCCTCTCATGATCTATAAGATCCCTCACCCCCACCCACCAACACCCCAGTCTTCTATCCTCTAAAGAAAAAATATCCTAGCTTGCCCAACCTCTCATAATAGCTCAGACTCTTGAGTCCTCGCGACATCCTTGTAAATTTCTCAATTGAGCTGTCTTTTTTGGACTACATCAGTCTGTCTGGTGAAATGACTCCTTCAATGAGCTTAGACAGAGAATTCAAGCATTTTGATCCAGTTTTAGATCGCGATAAAGGAGCACCAGGAGATTAATTTACAATTAAAGCTGGTGTATGCTTGTCTTTGAGAGAGATGCAGGTTTGGAGAGTGCTGTCAAAAAAGACCAGACGTATTACTGCAATGCATCTTGTAGATGGTCTTCACTGTCACTAAGGTACCTTTAGTGGTTGTTGAAGATGGTGGGTAGGGTTTTGATAACAGGAGCTGTTTTGTCCTCGAGTTCCCATCCATGGAACTCTGTTCATCCATGTGTCAGACTGCAACACACTCTGCCTCAACTATTCACCATCCTTATAAAACCTCAACTATTCACCATTGTTATAAAGCCTCAACTATTAATTGAACTTATTATCAACTTCAATGACAAGATATAAAAGCATGCTCAAGTTTGCTAAATAACACAAATTGCCAAGTAGTGTAGATAGAAGCCATAAACAAATATTAATAGATTAAATGTACAAAACTCTGGCAAATGGATTCCACTGCAAGCAGTAGGTAACATATTTGAATTTGAAAGTCAAGGGTTGATTTGAATTAAATTTTAAGTCTATGATGGATAACAGAGCTAAGTGCTCCCACAACCTGTGGATTAGATCTAAAATCTGCAGTCCTCCTGCTTCCAGTTATGAAAATGGTGGTGGCTGGGGGTCAACTTGTCATGAAAAGCGGTGACTGATTGTCATGTGAAATGTTGCAATACCTAACGCATCCTCCCTCCTTATGCCGGTTTGACCGAGAGTACTCAAATATCTATCCCTCACCTCAACATCCGTCATGTCCCTCTCCTCAGTGAATAGCGATGCAAAGTACTCATTAAGAATCTCTGACTCCATATGTAACTTTCCTCCTTTGTCCTTGAGTGAGCCAATCCTTTCTCGAGTTACCCTCTTACTCCTTATATACAAATAAAAGGCTTTGGAGTTTTCCTTAACCCTGTTTGCTAAAGGTATTTCACAACCCCTTTTAGCTCTCTTAATTCCTCATTTCAGATTGCTCCTGCTTTTTCGATATTCTTCCAAAGCTTCTTTTGTTTTCAGTTACTTAGACCTTTTTCCTTTTAGCTAGTCTCAGAATTTTGCCCTCACAATTTCCCCTTTATCTGCAGCTCGCCCACCCACAGTCCTGAAGAAGGGCTACACCCTTAAACATCGACTTCTCCACCTCCTGATGCTGCCTGACTTGCTGTGTTTTTCCAGCCTCCCGCCTGTCTTCTTTGGATTCCAGCATCTGCAGTTTGTTTTTGTCACAATTTCACCTGTCATCCATGGTTCCCTAATCTTTCCATTTGTATCCAACACTTTCACAGGGACATGTCTATTCTGCACTCTAATCAACCTGTCTTTAAAAGCCTCCCACATATCAAATGTGAATTTACCCTCAAACAGCTGCTCTCAATCCACATTCCCCAGCTCCTGCCATATTTTGCTGTAGTTAGCCTTCCCCCAGTTTAGCACTCTTCCTTTAGAACCACTCTCGTCTTTGTCCATGAGTATTCTAAAACTTACGGAATTGTGATCGCTATTCCCAACGTTATGATCGCTATTCCCACTGAAACTTCAACCACCTGGCTGGGCTCATTCCCCAATACCAGGTCCAGTATGGCCCCTTCCCAAGTTGGACTATTTTCATAGTGCTCTATAAAACTCGCCTCAATGCTCCTTACAAATTCTGCTCCATCTAGACCTCTAACAGTAAGTGAATCCCAGTCAATGTTGGGAAATTTAAAATCCCCTATCACCACCACCCTGTTGCTCCTACATCTTTCCATAGTCTCTTTACATATTTGTACCTCTATCTCATGCTTGCTGTTGGGAGGCCTGTAGTACAGCCCCAACGTTGTTACCGCTTCCTTCCTATTTCTGAGCTCTGCCCATATTGCCTCACTGCTTGAGTCTTCCATAATGCCCTTCTTCAGCACAGTTATGATATCCTCTCTGACCAGTAATGCAACTCCTCCACCCCTTTTACCTCCTTCTCTACCCCGCCTGAAGCATCGATATCCTGGGATATTTAATTGCCAATCTTGCCCTTCCCTCAACCAAATCTCAGTAATAGCAATAACATCATCCTCCCAGGTACTAATCCAAGCCCTAAGTTCATCTGCCTTACCTACTACACTTCTCACATTAAAGCAAATGCACCTCAGATCACCTGCCCCTTTGTGTTTATCAGCTTCTCCCTGCCTACTCTTCCCCTTTGTCATGCTGACTTCATTATCTAGTTCCTTAGAGGCTTTAGTTACTATCTCCTTACTGACCAGTAACCTCCTCATTTGCTTCTCATCCCCCACCACATTAGTTTAAACCCTCCCCAACAGCGTTAGCAAAAGGACCCCGAGGACATTGGTTGCTGTCCTGCCTAGGTATAGACCATCCAATTTGTAATAGTCCCACCTCCCCCATAACTGGTCCCAGTGACCCAAAAATCTGCCCCCCTCCTTCCTGCACCATCTCTTAAGCCACGGGATGTTCACTATTGACTCTCTGTGCAATGTACCATTCCTGACTCCTGAGCACTACAGTAGTTTGTGTCCATATGCAGCAAGGCCAAGACAACATTCAGAGGATGGTGTGATATGTGAAAAGTAACATTCACATCACACAAGTGACAGGCAATGACCACCAATTAAAATCTCTGTATTAAACTTCCATGGGATTCCATGACCAGAACTGGACTGGGTATTACTGAGACTAGCGTTTAGTATCCTCAAAATAGCAATTGTTAATATTAAATCTGAGATTGATGGATTTTGATTTGTCATATGTATAAAGAGCAATAGTGAGCAGAGCTAAATGGCCATTCCTTGGTCTTTCTTTGGAGAGATACCTGGGGCTATGACAGTGCGGTCACTTGAAGAGGTTATTTAGTCCTGGTTGTTTTTTGGAGAGGTTGTGAAGCGGAGGTATGAGCTGTCTCTAAGAAAGTAAACAATTTGTGAGGCCTTGTTTTTTTCTTTAAGTTTGGAACAGTGGAAGCAGCCTGGCTATTTAGAATCCCTGGTGCTGGAAGAGCACAGCAATTCAGGCAGCATCCGAGGACAGGCAAAATCGACGTTTCGGGCAAAAGCCCTTCATATTCCTGATGAAGGGCTTTTGCCCGAAACGTCGATTTTGCCTGTCCTCAGATGCTGCCTGAATTGCTGTGCTCTTCCAGCACCACTGATCCAGAATCTGGTTTCCAGCATCTGCAGTCATTGTTTTTACCCTATTTAGAATCCCTACAGTCCAGAAACAGGCCATTTGTCCCAACAAGTCCACACTGACCCTCTGAAGAGTAACCCACCCAGGCCCATTCCCAACCCTATTACTCCACATTTTCCCCTGACTAATGCACCTAACCTACACATCCCTGAACACAATGGGTAATTTAGTCTGGCCAATTCACCTAATCTGCACATCTTTGGACTTGCGGGAGGAAATCAGAGGACTTGGAGGAAAGCCACCTCCGACACAGGGAGAATGTGCAAACTCCACACAGACAGTTGTCTGAGGCTGGCATCGAACCTGGGTCCCCTGGAACTATGAGGTAGCAGTGCTAACCACTGAGCCACCACGCCACCCCAACTCTCACATATCAGGATTTCTGAATAACAGCAGAAGCCTTTTGGGTCTTGAGTGGGAAGCTTCAGTGACTGTCTCCTTGCTGCTACTCTCTCTGAATTTTCTTTTGATTTTTTTTTCTCCTGAATTGGAAAACTGCATGTCAGAACCTGTGTCTGAATTTGCATTTTTTTCCAAGGGATGTGTTGATGAGATGTTACTATAGTGGATCAGTTAATTAGTAACAGGTACGTATCTATCATTCAGTTAAGTTTTCCAATCATTAAGCATTTCTGAATCCCTCTTTCTTTGGTTTGTATTTGAATAAATTGTAGTTTGACTAGTTGCATTGTGTCTGGAACATGGCACTTCACATCTACCTTTAAAGTAAGAAACAGTTAGGGTCTACACCATCTTCTTCAAATATACTGAGGGGTCTGATCTGGTCCATAACAAGTTACATGCACACAAATCTTTGAAGATGGCAGGATAAGCTAAGACCATAGTTAAAAAGAAGCATTCCATAACCTTGCAACTCTCTCTATTTACTCACTGCTTTCTGCTTTGAATCCTTTGTTTATTGTTATACCTATGTTTAGTAGCCTTCATCCTCATCTGACACCTTTCTGTATCATTCGATACTATTGCCCTCAAGAGATCAAAACATCACTCCAGCTGATCAAATACCAGGAATTCAGAAGAACTTCAATTATGTTGTGGTCTCCAACCTTTTCCTAATAAGGTACTGAAATCGGCTGTTTGGGAAATTCTCTGTAGTTGCTCTTTCAGGTCAACATCACAACTTTCTTGATACTGAACAGTATTTAAAACATAATTTGTAAACAAACACACACTTCCCTACAAGAAATTCAATTAAAGGAAGTTGATTGATTGCACGAAATAGGAAAGAACTATTTCTGCTGAGTTATAAAACATGGAGAAGTCAACTATTAATTCTGTTTGAGATTTGTTACTCTGATATTCAGTAGGTTTCATCTTGTCAGAGTTCATGCACACTAAACCCCCGATAATTACTTCAATGAAAACATCTGCAATTCAAACCAATGAATCTATCTGAAAGAGAATCAAAGCCAATTTTGTACAAGAAGGCTAAGGAAACAAGCCTATGTATTTTTGACATGCAAACTCAATGTGACCTCCAATTAAATGAAATGAACAGTTGATACATTACACCACCTCTTTCTGCTTCGATTATACCATCCTGTTATTCATCTTCTTGCATGCTTGCACTTTCTTTTATATTGTCAAGTCATATCAAAGACTGTTATGGACAACTATGTTAGATGAACACCCAAACTGAGCTATCCAGATCTTTGCTTTAGTATCCTACCTGTGAGTTGCACAATAATTTTCATAGCGACATCGGTCATACAACAGTTACCAGCTGCTACCTGTGGAGATTTTACTCTGGAACCATCAGCAATGCTTGAAGAATGTAATGCTGGTCTTCCAGCAATGATCTACTGAATGATCAAATCACCTGGATTGTGTGTGCTGCTACCAAGTGAAGACATTAAAGTGCTTCTTTTTTGAGCATGATCTCTCAGAAAAGGCAAGAAAGGATTCTATGACTATCAGCCACAGGAAAAAAATAAGAAAGACAGTGAGGCTAAACATAATCATTGGAAGAGTAGTATGAGGAAGTCCTTGAAAGCAGGAAGGAATGTGACGGACCAGATAACTGAACAGAACACTTTAAAGATGGAGTGTTGGAGATATTGGAGTGGGAGTGGTCAATTTAAAATTGAAGCATCAGAGTATGTGTATGTGTATGTGTAGAGACTAAGTTGGGGGAGAGCAGTGGGCACCAAGGAAGCCATGATATTATTTGGTGAATTGTGGAATTTGGAAATGACAAACGGGATGGAACTGTGGAGCTCTGAGTAGGTGATGCCATCTTAAAGGTTTGAACAAACTGGGGCAGGGAGAGAACAAGTGAATCAGATGGTGCCTTGAGGGAGAGAAGATTAAAAGTGAAGTGGTCCATGTGGTTGCTGGCAGTAATACAGAAGAGAAGTAACTGTTGAATGAATGCGAAGGGAAAGTGTGAATGGTCGAAAATGGGTTGGCTGTGCTGGAGCAACCTATGCAGAACAGGACCTGGGGGTGGGTAGTGAACGTGGTGGGTGTTCATGTTCTGAAATTATTAAACTCAATGTTGAGAATGGAGGACTGACAATGAGGTGTTGTTTCTCCAACTTGTGTTGGGCTTCACTGGAACACTGCAACAGGCTTGAGTCAGAAACATTAAAATGGGACATGGTGGTGTGCTGAAGAGGCAGGCAACTGGAAATTTGATGTCATTTTTACAGCTGGAGCACAGGTGTTCCGCAAAACAGTCACCCAGTCTGTGATTTGCCTCCCCAGTGTACAGGAGACCTCATTGTGAGCAGCAAATTACAATAGACCAGATAAATGATGAGCAGATAAGTCACTGCTTCACCTGGAAGGTGTGTCTGAGATAGTGAGGAGGGAAGAGGTAAATGGCCAAATGTTGTACTTTCAGTGATTGCATGGGAAGGTGCCAAGGACGGTTGGTGCGATGTCTGGAATGTGGACCTGGGTGTCCCATTGGGATTGTTCCCTGTGGAATGCTTACAGGAAGTGAAGGGGAAGTGATGGTGGCATCCAGGTGAAGTTAGCAAAAATGGAGGTTTATGATCCTTTGGATATGGTGGGATGGTAGGGTAGGAAATGAGGTTCGGGGGACCCTACCGGTTTTGGGGAAGAGAAGGGGTATGGGCAGATGGGCAGGAAATGGATTGGACATGACTGAGAGCCATTGATGCTGGCAGGGAATCCTCAGCTGAAGAAAAAGATGGATATTTGAGGCCCCATTGTGCAAGGTGGCATCATTGGAACAGACGCAATGGAGCCAGAGATACTGGGGGAATGGAATAGGGTCCTTTATAAGAAGCAAGATGTGAGGATGTTTCGTCTTGGTAATGTGGGATTCTGGAGAGGGATTGCAAGACCATGGTGAAAAGGAGGTAGTTGGTGCCAGAAAACTGGAACTTTTACAATTGACAGATAGCATGAGGAGAATCAGGGGTGTAAGTGCAAAGTGACTGAACAAGGGGACAAGAAAATTGACTCGAGAGGAAGAAACAGGTTCTGTGAGCAGGAACAGGTTGAGACAATGGGTCTGCCTGAGCAGTGCCAGTAGTTTGGAGAAATTCCCAACAATGTAGGAAGACGATTAATGACCCTCGCCACTCCACAGGGGTTAGTGCCACCATTTTCTCTCTGATATCTCACACCCACTCACTCACTCTATCTTTGCTACTGGGACCTCCTGCCACCAGGGCTTATGCTTTACTAATTGCCTGCAAGATTTCCCTCACCCATCCCTACCCTGGCACCATTCACCCTGCATATCCTCTGTGCTTCCCACTCACTCGCTGAGGTCACCTCCCAAACAACAGTACCATCCACTTTCATCTCCCGTAATACTGACCCCTCTCTCCTTTCCTACTGTGAGAGGAAACTTGAGTGAAGGCTGTTTTCCCCTTTACTTGACAGAGGTCTGCGAACATGTATGAGAAGCTTCCTGGCTTTGTGTCTGCTGTAAGTGGCACAGAAGATAGCAATAATGTGAGCTTGATATCTCTGGCTAAGATGGCAAAGTGCAAACAGACAAGGCAATGCATGACAGGGGTGCTGTGACCATCCAGCTGGGCTGAGAGTGAGTGAGCACGATGACAGCAAGTGAAAAGACTGGAGATGCAGCATTTTCAATTCACGAGGTTCCTTGTAGATGTATTACAATGATAGTTCTGAAGAAAGGTCACTGGACTCAACAGTAACTCTGCTTTCTCTGTGAAGGTGCTAGAAGACCTGCTGAGTTTCACCAGCAATTTCTGTTTTGTTTCAGATCTTCAGCAACCACTTCTATTACACTGCTGTTTGCCAGTGCAGCATTGAAGTGCAGAAATGGTCCTTAAATAGATCAGAGAAATACCATAAGAGGTTGGAACATAATACCCATGTTCATGGATGTGGGTTGTATCCAGCCAGTGCCAGGGGACCATGTCCTGAGGTGTTGGTACCCAGTGTCCAACAAGGAGTTTGTACAAAGCAAGCGCTGAGCTGAATATGCCAGATTATTCCTTTTGTTGTTGAGTTTTCTTGCATTGGACTTGTTTGGGGAGTTTGGTAACATGGGTGGCTCTATATTAATGAGGTACATTGTGGACATTAACAAGGCGTGTCACAAGCATTCGTCCCAGTCAATTAGCATTTTACCTCTACCTGGCAAGAACCTTGCCACACTACTTGTGAAAAGCATAAAAGGTGGTACAACCTGCTGCCAATGTTGAGATCGCCTTGTCAGACTAATCACCCAATCATAGAGTTATAGAGTTATGCAGCACAGAAGCAGACCCTTCAGCCCAACTATTCCATGCCGACTAGGTTTCCCAAACTGAACTAGTCCCACTTGTCTGCATATCCCTCTAAACCTTTCCTATTCATGTACCTATCAAAATGTCTTTTAAATGTTGCAATTGTGCTCACCCTCTAACACTTCCTCTGCAAGCTCATTCCACTTACGAACTACCTCTGTGTGAAAAGGTTGCCCCTCGGGTTCCTTTAAATCTTTCTTCGGTCACCTTAAAAATATGTCCCCTAGTTTTGAACTCCCCCACCTGGGGGAAAAGACATTTTCTGTTCATTTTATCTGTCCCCTCGTGATTTAAAAAACTCTATTAGGTCACCCCTCAACCTTCCATGCTCAAGTGAAAAAAGTCTCAGCCTCTCCTTATAATCAAATCAAACTCTCCTGCCCTGGCAACATTCTTGTAAATCTTTTCTGCACCCTCCCAAATTTAATAATATCCTCCCAACAGCAGGCTGACCAGAATTGTATGCAGTATGCCAAAACTGCCCTCACCAATGTCCTGTATAACCTCAAGATGATGTCCCAACTCCGGGTCTGAGCAATAAAGGCAAGTGTGTTAAATGCATTCTTAACCACCCTGTCTACCTGTGATGCAACTTTCAAGGAACTATGTACCTGAACCCTTCGGTCTCTCTCGGTTCAATAACACTACCCAGGGCCCTAACATTAACTGTATAACTGCTCTTGTCTGTTTTACCAAAATGCAATACCGCACATTTATCCAAATTAAACTCCATCTGCCATTCCTTAGCTCATTAGCCCAATTGATCAAGAGCCCTTTGAAAACTTAGATAATGTTCTTCACTGATGAGTATACCACCAATTAATGGATAAACTTACTCACCTCAATGCCACCTGAATTCTCATCTAAATTGCCTATTTAAACGCTAAACAGAAATCGACCCAGCACTGACCTCTGTGGAACACCACTGGTCACAGTTCAAAAACCACCCCCTCCACCACCACCATTTGTCTCTTGTTGTTAAGCCAATTCCGAATCCAATTGACATGATCTCCCTGAATCCCATGTGATCTAATGTTACTAATGCAGAATCTTGTCAAAGACTTTACTAAAGTCCATGTAGACAACATCGACTGCTCTGCCCCTATCAATCTTTTTTGATACCTTCCTCAAAAAAGCTCAATCCAGTTTGTGATATATGATTTCTCAAAGCCATGCTGACTATCTTTAATCAGTCCTTGCTTCTCCAAATACCTGTAAATCCTATCTCTCAGAATTTTCTTCAACAACTTACCCATGACTGATGTCAGACTCACCACTCGATAGTTGCCAGGCTTCTCCTTACAGCCTTTCTTAAATAAAAACACAAAATTGGCCACCTACCAGTCTTCGGTCACTTCACCAGTAGCTGCAGATAATACAAATATCTCTGCTCAGAGCCTGGCAATTTCTTCCCTAACTTCTCACAATGTCCAGGATACACTTGATCAGGTCCCAGAGATTTATCAACTTTTGTTTTTTTTTAAGACCTCAGCACCACCTCTTCTGTAATGTGGAATATTTTCAACATAACATTATCTATTTTCCCGAGTTCCCTAGCCTCCATGTTTTTCTCTAAAGTAAAACCTGACACAAAATAGTAATTTAGTGTCTCTCCCATTTCATGTGGCTCCACACATGGGTGACCTTGGTGATCTTTAAGTGGCCCCATTCACTCCCTTGTTACTCTTTTGCTCCTAATGAACTTGTAGAAGCTCTGAATGAACTTGTAGAATCTCTGGATTATTTGTCATCATATCTGGGTGGCACAGTGGTTAGCACTGCTGCCTCACAGCACCAGAGATCTGGGTTCAATTCCTGCCTCAGGCAACTGGCTGTGTGGAGTTTGCACATTCTCCCTGTGTCTGTGTGGGTTTCCTCCGACAGTCCAAAAATGTGCAGGGGAGGTGAATTGGCCATGCTAAATTGCCCATAGTGTATGGGTGGGTTGCTCTTCAGAGGGTCGGTGTGGACTTGTGGACTGCTTCCACTCTGTAAGTATTCTATCTCATGCCTCTTTCTTGATTTCACTCTTAAGAATGGTCCTACGCCCTTTTTCTTCTTCAAGAGATTTATTTGATCTCAGTTGATCCTGCCACACATCTGGTCATAGGCCACTTCATTCAGGCCTCCAGAAGATTCAACCCAGGGTCTATTAGGATCTGTAGAACATTTTCTTTATTTTACATTGTAACCCATTGACAGATGTCACACCACACCAGGTTAACGAGTTTTGAGAAGATTTGCAGCTCAGGTTGAGGCTCTGGATGTAGGTTTGCTCGCTGAGCTGAAAGGTTCAATTTCAGACGTTTCATCACCATACTAGATAACATCATCAATGAGCCTCTGGATGAAGCACTGGTGGTATGGCCTGCTTTTAATTTATGTATTTATGTTTCCTTGGGTTGGCGGCATCGTTTCCTGTGGTGATGTCATTTCCTGTGGTGATGTCATTTCCTGTTCTTTTTCTCAGGGGTGGTATATGGAATCCAAGTCAATGTTTGTTGATAGAGTTTTGGTTGGAATGCCATGCTTCTCGGAATTCTCATGCGTGCCTCTCTTTGGCTTGTCCTAGGATGGATGTGTTGTCCCAGTCAAAGTGGTGTCCTTCCTCATCTGTATGTAGAGATACTCGTGAGAGTGGGTCTTGTCTTTTTGTGGTTTGTTGATGTTCATGTATCCTGATGGATAGTTTTCTGCCTGTTTGTCCAATGTAGTGTTTGTTACAGTTTCTGGGTGACTGGGTACATATGTGTTATGAGTTTGGTATTGGCATGAGCAGCCACAGGTATGAGTTAGTATGGAAAGGGTATGGGGCAGGTGAATGGACATGAAAGGTGAAGGCTAAAGGACCTAATATTTAAAAACCTACTGGGACATGCAGAATGTCTATCAAACTGCGACACTTGAGGCCACTAATGATCCACGTCAGCATGGTGCACCTTTAGGAAAATAGTGCAAAGACATTGCAGGCTTTTAACTGCAAACATGCTCCGTTTCCACTTGGCAATGTGAATCCAAATGACCAGTGTAGTGATTGTAATGAGGTTAGCCAGATGGATATCATAGAATGGGTTCCCTGATAGGACCAGGTTAACCTCCCCAATCATGGAGCCCTGGCTGACAGATAATCAAAAGTGTCAGAGGTTCTGTTCACTCTGATTGCTGGCTCTGAGGGAGCTGAATCAGTGTCAAAGACTCTGCGCATGTAAATAAAAGGCAATTTAGTGATGAGACACTGGCCTCTGTGGCGATATTTCAGCCACTTTGTTGCTTGTGTATTAAATCTCAACTGTCTTTCTTTGTGGGGATGGCTTCAATACCAGTGAACACAGTTGGATCTGGAATTGAGTTTCTTAAATTCTTTAATCTTGTATAATGTTAAGCCTTGCAAAGACACTTCATATTGTACCTCAACTATAGTCGTAGTGATAGATGTGGGAAAAAGGGGATATAAATCATTGTAAAGATAGCTCGAAAGACATAAAACACAAGGTAGAATATTCTGTGTCACTAGGCACTGGTTGTACTCGAAAGAGCAATTAAATTAATGATAGTGTCAGGGAAGCTCTATGACAAGTACCTCAGCGTAAATAGTTTTCTGTAGACAGGTTCAGATTGATACAGAAACCAGCAGACTTATTGGTATGAACCTGGCATTACAAACAAAAATTGCCATTCCAGCACCGTTCCTCAGAAATGATTTCCCAAAGGCCAGAATTAATTTTACTCTCGGAAAGTTTCCACTGGAAGGAAGAATGACAAGTATCAATACAACATAGCAATCAGTTAAGGTGGTGTTGAGTTCATCTGAAAAAAAGACACATTTTGTCAAACCTTTTCATCTGGCAGTCATCAGGATAATTCGGACGAAAAACCAAAGTAAAGTGTAAACAAAATTTACACAGTGAGAGGTGAGTGCTGATTGGTTGACAAGTGGTTGGTAGAGTTGTTGCCATAGAGAGTGCATCAATGATGATGGTTGGCATTTAACTGCCAAGCTTTGTTAGCATTTTAAAGTAGGCAAGTTGCCCTTGATTGGTCAAGCAATTGTCCTCAGAAATGATTAGACAATAGCTGTTCTGCATTTTATTGAGTTGACATAAACAGGATGTATTTATGTTCTTTCTGTCTGCAAAAAGTAGATCCTGTATAATAATACCTGTAGCTTCCAGTATATGCAAGTACACCACACAGTGAGCCTGACTGACAAAGAGCCGTGGAAGCAGGAACAAATTCCAAACTAAACTTAATTTCTTATCAAAATGAATAAATGCGTCACTCATACCTGTAGCTCTTTTGATTTAACACCTTCCTAGAAATTGGATATGCTGGGATGAAAGACTTGTCTGTGGATGATCCAGATTGAAAAAAAGTAAAGTCAAATGTAGGATTGCAAAAATTAATTGTATTTCAGTCAACAGTATTTGGCCAGGATAGACATCTCTTTCTTTCTCTTGCTCTCTCGCTCTCTCACTGTCAAATTAACAAAGGAATGAAACCAGACATAGTGTCTGGCAATGACCAAGGCACTGGGAAAGACAATAGCAACAACAGCCCTGCTGAGCCCAAAGTTCTCCTGACTCATGTCTGGGGCTAGTTTCAAAATTGGGAGAGCTGTCTCACAGATCAGTAAAGCAACAGCCTGACACAGTCAAACTGATGGGATCATACCTTATACTCAAAGTCTCAGAAAAACAACACCATTACCATCACTGGGTCTGTCCTGTCCCACCATTGGGATTGGCCCAGCAGAGGTAACAGCACAATGGTATAGTGTTAGGAGGGAGATACCCTAGGAGTCTTCCTAGGGTATATAGGTCCATGAAGTCTCATGTCATCAGGCATCAGGTCAGGCATAGGAAGGTGAGTTTGGTGCATGGAAAATTATGGAAGAAATTAAAGGAGGGGAAGACTCAGCAGAGTTTATTAAAGTTCCCAATCTAGGTAATAGGATAGACAGTGTGAAAACACTCAGGAATCTAACTTCAGGCACAGCAGATGAGGGGACGCTATGAGAAGGGAGGCAGTCAATGTAAGACTAAGGAAGTTGTAAATAAA
This sequence comes from Chiloscyllium plagiosum, assembly GCF_004010195.1. Taxonomy (NCBI): domain Eukaryota; kingdom Metazoa; phylum Chordata; class Chondrichthyes; order Orectolobiformes; family Hemiscylliidae; genus Chiloscyllium; species Chiloscyllium plagiosum. Next base: position 125,174,238 of record NC_057713.1, read on the forward strand.
TGCTCACAGTATACGGAACAGGGTAAATGAGCCTGTAGCACAGATTGAAATCAGCAGTTACAATGTGGGTATCATTGAGACATGGACACAAGGAGATCAAGGCTGGGCAGTAACAGTTTGTCATTTTATTCCATACTGTGGGAGCCCGATACTCCAGCTACAATGATATTGAATATACACTTACGTAGGCTTTTAGAAAATTGAATACAATAAATGTTTTGCCTTAAATTTCGTTACCTGTAACAACCAGGTAAGGAGGATGGAACAATTCCGTTACTTTTCCCCCCATGTGATGATGCTATGGTTTTAAAAGGTGTATTTTGTCCTGTTTATTTTTGAGAAAAGTTTTAAGACAGAGACACTGAGCTGTCTATTTGAACAGTTTGTGAAGCTTTGGAGTTTTTTTCTGAAGTTGGAACAATAAAAGCCTGAATGGGTCGGGTCAATCTCCCACAGAACCAGAATATTTAGCTTTAGCTTTTTAGTAGTAGTTGTTGCTGGAGTGTTAAAAGCTGGATGTAGAAGCTTTTGTTCCTCTCTGTGTTACAGCTAAAAGATGGGGTTCTCTTTAATGGATGGCATGGTGGCACAGTGGTTTGCACTGCTGCCTCACAATGCCAGAGACCTGGGTTCCATTCCACCTTTGGGTAACTGTCTGTGTGGAGTTTGCACATTCCCCCCACGTCTATGTGGTTTCCTCCCTCAGTCCAAAGATGTGCAGGTTAGGTGAATTGGCCATGCTAAATTGCCCGTAGTGTTAGGTGAAAGGGTATATGTAGGGGAATGGGTCTGGGTGGGTTGCGTTTCGGCGGGTCGGTGTGGGCTTGTTGGGTTGAAGGGCCTGTTTCCACTCTGTAAATAATCTAATCTAAAAAAATTGCATGTGACACAAGCTATTTTACTGAATTTGCCTTTGCCAAAGGTGTGTTTATGTGATGTTACTATATTGGAACAGTTACTGTTTAGTATTAAATAATGCACCAAAATTTTCCAATAGAGTTAAGTCATTCCAATTTCTTCTTTCTTTCGTTGTATTTTAACAACCGTGTATGACTATATTATCTTTTGCTGGTATTTGACCAATCGAATTGTATCCAGAACACAACACCTGGCACTTGCCTCTAAAATAAGAAGTTAGGCTATCTTCTTCATTCATTTTGAGGGATTTGATCTGATCCATAATACTCCTCATTTTATTGTAACAAAGTGTTTAGAATTTTAAGAGTCACAGTTGCCAATTCATTTTGTATTTATCTGTTCATGTACAGAAGATAAAGAACTTGCCAGGCAGAATTTCTTGAGTTAACTAAATAAGGGTGTGGTTCTATTATGCTAACATCCATTCAGATAAAAATACGTCCTGACTTCTGCAAATCTTTTGCAAATACACATACTCAAACGAATTGCACAAAGATACAAACGATAGAATTAAAGGAGGTTTACTTTAACCAAGTGCATACTCAAATGACAAATAAATCATAAAAGTTAGCTGGTTACAGATCCCAAAGGCTTAATTCTCAGTTGAGGCACTTATTAAAGTTCTAGTTAGTATGTCCCTCTCCTTTTGGAAATGGTGCTATAGAAATTGAAGTCCTTCTGTAGATACCTCTGTTTGCTGTCCACAATCCAATTCAGCAAAACCAGGCCCCATCTGACAGAAGGGAGCAGCGCTTCCTTATTGTTGCTAGTTCATTTTACCAGCCCCACTTCATGTAGATACGCAAAGCTGAGTTGGTCACATAGCTTCTCTCTACCATCAGCCATTGAAAAATCCATTGTGTATTATAAAAAGCAGCTTTAATTAGCTCATGTCTATATCTTTATCATTGCTTGTTATGGTCGAGGTGGTTATTATTAATATCCAAGGGATTAACTTCTGAAAGCTACCTTCTTCCATGGTTGAATATTGTGAATATTTCCATTTTTATAAGGCAAGTAGAAAGCTGTTTATATTTTGCCAAGGGTTTACTGTCTCTGATGGATCTCCACAGACCGTCCACCTCTATCCCAATGGACTGGCATGTGGACCACATGGTAATGCAAATTGCAGTATTAAATTTTACTTACCATCAGTCTCTTTGTTTGGTTTAAAGCTGGTTTGTTTTAAAGTCCAGTGTCTGTCTTCAGACGAATTAAAAATTAATATTTGACACAAACATATCTCCATAATGTAGCACACGTCTGTATCTAATGGAATTTATTTCTGGTTCTTTACAGATGCTTTGTGCATTTTTAGTTCACTCCATGACATTACTTGCCCACTGGGAAGATGGCAACCAGTCAGAGAATCAGATCTTATGTTTGGTAGCTTAAATCAGACATGTACTGCCTTGTGGCAGTTTTACAATTGGGATTCCAGGCCTCCAGAATTAACCCTTTTTAATTAGATACTCTCTGATGCACTGCATTTTTTTAATGCTCTTCCAATCTTTTGTTACTTGTTATATGATGAAGTAGATGTGATACACAGCAATCTATCTATGTAAGAACATTATGCACAGAACCTACCATCCCTGCTGCGCTGTGAACAATGGTAAGAAATAATGGAAAATACAGTAAGCATAAAAAAATTAGATTCTTGACATCTTGAAAGCTTTCCCATTTCTTTTCCCACTTCAGGTCGTAAATGGCAACCTCAGAATCCTTTCAATTGGGGATAGGATGATGATCAGTTCTGCAGGTCAATACACCCAGTACAGTAGTCACAGGTACAGCTGGGATCCTGTTGAGATAGGTGTGGGGATTGCTCTGTGGTCTGTCTTGCCAAGTCCATTCAAAGGACAAGCTGTAGTCAGTTTTGTGGATTTGTTCAGTAACAGTGAGGGCCTTATTAGGGGGCAGGCCACTAAGTTTTGGAGAGAGCAGGTAACCCCAGCGTAGGGATGAGCTTTATTGTGCTGGGACATGAAGAGCATGATTACAATGTAAGGAGATAATTGTAAGGGATAGTTGTAGATGGGAGGGTGCAATCTCCTATTGAATGGGAGGGAATGGAGGAGGCAGGTTCATACAGGTCACAGTAACTCTGGACTTTAAATGAGCTGGGTTTTTGACCATCAAGGGCATTGACATTTCCAAAGATATGTGCTCTGAATAAAGTGGGCCTGTCAATAGTTACATAAAGGGACTAATAAGAAATCAAGAGAGACTGGAAGATCAGAGGTGCTACAGGGCCAGCAAGATAAAAGGGAACATTGTGTTTGCTCCCTTTGGTGAAGGATAAGGAAAATCATGTGCAGCAAATGAAGCCTGCAATTCTCACTCAGTGAAACAAAGTTGGATCCATGCTGTGCCAGACATCCTGGGAGTTGACTCACAGGAAAAAGGACTGGCCCTGTTTTCACCACTCCATCCAACAGGATCTTCAGGTCCCTGTCTGCGAACCAGGAGCAGGTTCTCCTTCCTCAGTGATAACGGACGATCTCCACAGTGTCAGGGGCAGTTCCTGGACTGCAGCATCTGAAGTAGTGTGGAGTTGTACTTTAAATATATGCGAATGCTGGAACATCCTGATACTGTTGAACACTTCACCTTATCATGCAAAAGGCACCCAAGAGTCTTTGTTGCATAACGAGTGAGGTAAAGAGAGGAAAAATAAAGCTGTTAGCCATGGTGAAATGGATATAGTAAATCTCACTTTCAAAAAAAACATACCGACAAACTCAAAATAGGAGCACGTTTCATGGACTGCATTTTGAAAATTTATTTTGGTAAATACAGTACAAGGGATACAAACAAACTTCATTTCTATGTCTGCATGAGTCAGTATCGCACTGTTTATTTGCTTAATTTTGTTTTCATTTATTAACCATAAGGAGACCCTGTTTTATAAACCTGTAAGTAAAGGGGATGAAGAGGACATTGAGTAATAGAGCACAGAAACAGATCCTTCAGTCCAACCAGTCCATGCCAATCAGAATCCCAAACTAAACAAGTCCCATCTGCCTTTCCTTTGCCCATATCCCTCCAAACAGTTCTTATTCATGTACTCACCCAAAAGTCTTTGAAACTTTAAAATCTATCTCCAGTGCATACTTAAAGTAAGAATGCCACTTCAACAGTTTAATTGATTTGGAAAGCATTCTTCCAGGTTCAATCTTTAATGACTACAATGCTGTAACAGTACCCACATCCACCATTTCCTCTGGCAGTTCATTCCACACATGAACTGCTCTCTTTGTAAAAAGAATTAAATTGCCCTCCAAGTTCTTTTTAAATCTTTTTTCTTTCACCTTAAAAATATGCCCCTTAGTCTTACCCAGAAGTTTTCTTAACATTATCTCTGCCCTTTCCACATTCTAAACGATGTAATTGTTTCCCATGTTATCCCTTCAAATCGTTATACATAATCATGTCTCTCTTTGTATAGAAATATGTAAATAAGATATCTGCCAGGCACGATTTTAGACATTAGGGAAGTAACTCCTTCCAAAGCCATTGCTACATTGGCCATTTAGAGGTCAGTTTTAAAAAGTATCGTAGAATCATAAAGTGATTTAAATTACTAGACAGAAGGAGGACATTCAGAAACAACTTGCTACCTAATCTAATCCTATTTATTTTTGCTTTCTTCAAATCTTTGTTTCTTTTTGTTTGCTTTTGAAAGACTTATCAAGTTGCCCTTTAAATAATTTTACAGCTTTTTCCTCAATACTGACTTATGGTAAACCTTTTCATGTTGTAATATCCCGCTGTATAAAGATTTCTTTCATTCATTTTCCTTTTCATAATCCTGAGATTAAACTCCTTTATTACAAATTTGTCAAATAGCTGGAAGAATATAAGGTGTTAAAATCTTTTTGTAATCTTGAAAATCTGGATTAAATTCCTTCTTAACTTTTTTCTGTTCAAGAGATAAAAGAACTTGACCTCTAGTTTAAAACCTATCTCCAGTGCATACTTGGACCAAGAACGTCACTTCAACATTTAAATCGATTTGGAAAGCATTTTTCCAGATTCAATCTTTAATAGCTACATTACCAATAGGATCTTGCTGCAATGTGTCACGGTGTTATCTGCAAATCACTTTAATAAGTGCTGATGGAGAAGACCAATAAAGGAGGTGGCCAAAAGCAATGGTTTCATCCATAATACACCCTAAGATGAGTACAAACCAATTAAAGAATCATTGCTAAAGTTAGCTCCTTCTGACAGCCTTTAAGCCTCAACCAAGAGAAACCTGATGACGACTTCGAAGGTAGTGTGTGACAATATACTTCAAGTTGTTCCTGAATTGAGTTGGTCTTGTTTTGCACAATCTTTGAACCTATGGGACCGTCAGGCTATTTTCTCCAGAATTACTGTGTAACAACTTGTGTTAAAGTCACTGTATTCCTCATCAGTCCTGTAAGAGTAGTAGCGCAGGATGGAGCATGGAAGGGTAAGGTATCAACTGAGGAGAAAATGTCCTCTCTCCAAAGTAAATTGCTGATCAGATTACAAGAGTCTCAGGGGCTCTGTGTGAGATGAGTGTAGCTTGCCATGAGGAAATGCCACCTCCTCCATTATACCTTCAGCCAGGATCATCTTTCTGAATCTCTGTCTGTGACTGTGTTTACCACTAGGCTCAGTTTTATGCTCTTGGTTCATTTTAAGCAGCAGTAAATTCCCTGCCTGACCGTGTATTTCTCAGTCAATTGACATTCTCTTCTTTTATTGTTATTAGATTAGATTAGATTAGATTCCCTACAGTGTGGAAACAGGCCCTTCGGCCCAACAAGTCCACACCGACCCTCCGAAGAGTAACGACCCAGACCCCTTTCCCACCAACACTACGGACAATTTAGAATGACCAATTCATCTGACCTGCACATCTTTGGACTGTGGGAGGAAGCCGGAGCACCCGGAAGAAACCCACGCAGACATGGGGAGGATGCGCAAACTCCACACAGACAGTCACCCGAGGCTGGAATCGAACCTGGTATGCTGGTGTTGTGAGGTAGCAGTGCTAACCACTGCGCCACCGTGACGCCCTCTGAAAACAAAAGCAAGATATTACTCGAACTTTGAAAAGTGTTGAAAATGAAAGACTGAGCTCTGTGGAAATAGGGGATGTTATTTGTTATCTAATGTGGCAGAATCACAGCCTTTGGGGCTGGTAGCTAGAGAGGAGAGGCATACCACTCTGATGGATGGAGGAACCTGGAGCTGTGATTGATGGGTGGCAGCTAATCAAGCCAGGGCTTTTGTGTGATTCAGAATGGCCAAGCCATTGCTAACTTAGGACATAGAACATTACAGCCCAGTACAGGCCCTTCAACCCTCGATGTTGTGCCGACCTGTGAAACCAAGCTGAAGCCCATCTAACTTACACTATTCCATTATCTTCCATATGTTTATCCAATGACCATTTAAATGCCCTTAATGTTGGCAAGTCTACTACTGTTGCAGGCAGGGCATTTCACGCCCTCACTGCTCTCTGAATAAAGAAACTACCTCTGACATCTGTCCTATCACCCCTCAATTAAAAGCAATGTCCTGTCGTGCTAGCCATCACTCTGAAAGTTCTTGCCCACTCAGAGCGCTGGCAGATCAGTAGCTTCAGCAGCAATTATGGGCATCAGTGGTCAGCTCTTAGAGGTAGATGATGCATTGATGATAGAATTCAAAAGGCAAAAGAATTAATTAGGCAAAAGTGAGGACTGCAGATGCTGGAAACCAGAGTTTAGATCAGAGTGGTGCTGGAAAAGCACAGCAGGTCAGGCAGCATCTGAGGAACAGGAAAATCGATGTTTCGGGCAAAAGCCTTTAATTTCATGAAGGGCAGGGAATGGAAATGGGACGAGTAAAGATGTATCTAGTAGGGATTTTGAAGACAAATTAAAGAAAATTCAAGAATAAAGCCAAAACCAATGCAAACATTTAAAAAATAAACGATAACAAACACCACAGTCTGAAATTGTTGAGTCCACAATGCTGTATAATGCTTAATCTTGAGATTCTTCTGCTCACATTATGTTAAGGTTCATCTAAAGAATTGTCGAGTAGATGGAGGTCAGAGAGGTCAGTGTGTAACAGACACATTTGAGAGTTAAGCTGCCTAATGCACTGAATTGAACTTATAAACTGAATGGAAATGTTCCACAAAATAATCAGTAATTTTGTGTTTGGTCTTCCTAATTGTGGGCTAGGAAGCAGACATGAATCACTGGCAGGAGAATCTTGGCCCTTGGTCAGTGAGCAGAGGGGAAGGTTCAGACCAGATGTTACATCTCCTGCACTTCCTTTCCCTTCCCCTGGCCCCTTTGATGCATTTTGGGGTGAATTGAGGAGTTGGCTCTTGAATGGTCCCACACTGAAAGGGGTGTGAAGGAATTTTGTGTGGACGAGTGGCACCATGCTGGAGGTCTGTCTCATTTTTCTCACTTTGTTCCTCAACTAATCCCCTGCCTTCCAGACCAGGATAGGATTTCCCATGCCTTCACCTTCTTCCCCACCAGCCTCCATAACCAACAAATCAACATCAGTCACTTCCATTATCTCCAGTTTGATCCTATTCCATTGCTTCTGGATGAAATGTGCCAGATCATAATTAGGAAGGGAATTCTTAGATTCTGACCCAGTGACACTGAAGGAATGGCAATATATTTCCAAGTCAGTATGATTGTATCTTATAGGAAAACTTGCAGGTGGTGACATTTCCATGTATCTTCAGCCCTTATCCTTCTAGATTATAATGTTAGTGGATCTGGAGGGTGATGTCTAAGGAACCTTGGAAGATTTCTGCAGTGCACTCTATAGATGGAACACACTGTTGCTACAGAGTAATTATGATGGAGGCTATACATGTTTATGGTAGTTCCAGTCAAGTGGGTTGATTTTTCCAGGATGGTGTCAGCTTCTTAGTGTTTTTGGAGCTATATTCATCCAAGCAAATGGGAAGGCTTCCATCACAATGTTGACTTGTGTCTGGTAGAGTCATTGAGCTATACAGATATACAGCACGGAAACAGATCCTTCAGTCCATGCTGACAAGATATCCTGAATAAACCTAATCCCATTTACCAGCATTTGGCCCAAACCCTCTATATCCTTCCTATTCATATGGCCATCCAGATTCTTTTAACCATTGTAATTGTACCAGCCTCCACCATTTCCTCTGGCAGCTTGTTCCCTACATGCATCACCCTTTGTGTAAAAAAGCTGTCCCTGAGATCCCTTTTGAATGTTTCCCCTCTCACTTTAAAGCTATGCCCTTTAGTTTTGGACTCCCCCACTCGAGGAAAAAGACTTTAGTTATTCACCCCATCAATGCCCTCATGATTTTATCTTATAGCTCAAAGCCTCCAACCCTGGCCACATCCTTGTAAATCTTTTCTGAACCCTTTCAATTTTACAACATGCTTCCGATAGCAGGGAAACCAGAATTGCATGTAGAAGTCCAAAAGTGGCCTAACCAATGACTAGTACAGCCGCAACATGACCTCCCGACTCCTATAATCAATGCACTGACCAATAAAGGCAAGCAAACTAAATGCCTCTTCACTATCCTATCTATCTATGAGCTTTGAAGTGTCAGGAGATGAGTTACTTGCTGCCAAGTTCCTAGTTTCTGACTTGATCATGTCGCCACATATTTATAGGTTGGTCTGGTCAACGGTTGCTGATATTAGGGAATCAGTGACAAAAATGCCATTGAATGACAAGGGAGATATTCAGTGCTTGGCATTCATGTGTTGTGTATGTTACTTGCCATATGTCAGCTAAAATTGCTTCAGTATCTGCAGAGTTATGAATGATGTTGAACATTGTGCAATCTTCAGTGAATATCCCCATTTCTAATCTTACGATGGAGGGAAGGTCATTGATAAAGCAACTGAAGATGGTTTAGCCTCGAACATGAGGAACTCTTGCAGAGCTATCCTGGACCTGAGATGACTGACCTCCATCAATCACATGTTCCTGTGTGCTAGGTAGCACTCTAACCAATGGAGAGTTTGTCTCTGAAACCAATTGATTTCAGTTTTGCTCGGGCTCCTTGATGTCACACTCGGTCAAATGCAGCCTTGATGTCAAGGGCTGTCACTCCCACCTCACCTCTGGAATGCAGCTGTTTTGTCCATGTTTGAACCAAGGCTGTAATGGGGTCAGGAGTTGAGTGGTCCTGACAGAAACCAACATAGATATCAGTGAGCAGGCTATTGCTGAGCAGGTGCTGGTTGATAGCCCTGTTGATGATATCTTCCATCACAGATTCACATTGATTCCAGTTTTGCTCCTTTATGCCACAGTCAGTCAAATGCAGCCTCGATGCGAAAGGCTGTCCCTCTCCCCTCACCTCTGGAATTCACTTCTTTTGTCCATGTTTATTCTTGATTGTTTTCATATTCCAGGTAACAAGGCCAAGGTTGGGAGGTACTGTTTGGAGAGTATATCAGGGCTCACTAACCTGGACCCAGGGTTCTCGGGACGCTTTCTGTTCAGGAGCAGGGCTAACAATATGCCTTCCAGCTGGTGATCTCTTCACTGTTGAACAGTTTTGACAGTTTGCAGGATTGATAAGGTGATGTAACATTGGACAACTCCTCTGTCTCTTCAAGGATGTGTGATTTGCTCACATAATGAAGTGCTAGTTTCTAGGGCTTAAGGAATAAATGTTTGGACTTTTCTTTAGCCTACATGACTATGGTTACAGAAGTGGTGACACCCCTTGCCCGATCTTCATTCTTAGGCCAATGGGGAAAGTTAATTTGGATCACTTCCTAAAAAGCAATGAGACACACTCAGAATTAGCAATGAGATTGAAAACTCTTTTTTTGGTGTAGTTTGCCATCTTCTACATCTTCAGTTTCTTTGATACAGCTTAATGTAACACCAGTTCAGATAGAGGAGAAAGGTATCACCTGTGCTGACAATCTTCAAAGGATCTTTGACCTTGTAGGATAAAACTGGTCATTTGATTCACAAGTACATGAATGTTATTTGTACATTGCTAGGTCAAACACAACTGAGAACTCTATTATTATAAATTAAGAATTAGGAATTTGGAGATTTAAGTGTAAGATTTAATACCTCAAAACACCTAAACCTTACACAATGTGAGATTGAATTTGGTGACCATTTGTTCCATTGTGGAAGGGACTGAAGATCCACCTGGACACCCCATGCTGGCCTCTTACCCGCCCTCGATCTCTTCATAGCCAACTGCCGCCGCGACATTAACCGCCTCAACTTCTCCACCCCTCTCACCCACTCCAACCTCTCATCCTCGGAACGTGCAGCCCTCCACTCCCTCCGTTCCAATCCCAACCTCACTATCAAACCGGCAGACAAGGGAGGCACAGTAGTAGTTTGGCGCAACGACCTTTACACCGCTGAGGCTAAACGCCAACTCGCGGACACCTCCTCCTACTGCCCCCTCGTCCATGACCCCACCTTCCACCACCAAACCATCATCTCCCAGACCATCCATAACCTCATCACCTCAGGGGATCTCCCATCCACCGCCTCCAACCTCATAGTCCCACAACCCCGCACCGCCCGTTTCTACCTCCTGCCCAAAATCCACAAACCTGACTGCCCCGGCCGACCCATTGTCTCAGCCTGCTCCTGCCCCACCGAACTCATCTCTGCATACCTCGACACGGTCCTGTCCCCCTTAGTCCAAGAACTCCCCACCTA